>NC_069501.1:1294663688-1294729645 GCF_027579735.1 Bombina bombina
TGTTATAGTTACATGATAGAGAGGCATGTGATACAGTGTTAGTTACATGATAGAGAGGCATGTGATACAGTGTTAGTTACATGATAGAGAGGCATGTGATACAGTGTTAGTTACATGATAGAGGGGCATGTGATACAGTGTTAGTTATATGATAGAGAGGCATGTGATACAGTGTTAGTTACATGATAGAGAGGCATGTGATACAGTGTTAGTTACATGATAGAGAGAGGCATGTGATACAGTGTTAGTTACATGATAGAGAGGCATGTGATACAGTGTTAGTTACATGATAGAGAGAGGCATGTGATACAGTGTTAGTTACATGATAGAGAGGCATGTGATACAGTGTTAGTTACATGATAGAGAGGCATGTGATACAGTGTTAGTTACATGATAGAGAGGCATGTGATACAGTGTTAGTTACATGATAGAGAGAGGCATGTGATACAGTGTTAGTTACATGATAGAGAGGCATGTGATACAGTGTTAGTTACATGATAGAGAGAGGCATGTGATACAGTGTTAGTTACATGATAGAGAGGGGCATGTGATACAGTGTTAGTTACATGATAGAGAGAGGCATGTGATACAGTGTTAGTTACATGATAGAGAGGCATGTGATACAGTGTTAGTTACATGATAGAGAGAGGCATGTGATACAGTGTTAGTTACATGATAGAGAGAGGCATGTGATACAGTGTTAGTTACATGATAGAGAGGCATGTGATACAGTGTTAGTTACATGATAGAGAGGCATGTGATACAGTGTTAGTTACATGATAGAGAGGCATGTGATACAGTGTTAGTTACATGATAGAGAGGCATGTGATACAGTGTTAGTTACATGATAGAGGGGGGCTTGTGATACAGTGTTAGTTACATGATAGAGAGAGGCATGTGATACAGTGTTAGTTACATGATAGAGAGGCATGTGATACAGTGTTAGTTACATGATAGAGAGGCATGTGATACAGTGTTAGTTACATGATAGAGAGGCATGTGATACAGTGTTAGTTACATGATAGAGAGGCATGTGATACAGTGTTAGTTACATGATAGAGAGGCATGTGATACAGTGTTAGTTACATGATAGAGAGGCATGTGATACAGTGTTAGTTACATGATAGAGAGAGGCATGTGATACAGTATTAGTTACATGATAGAGAGGCATGTGATACAGTGTTAGTTACATGATAGAGAGAGGCATGTGATACAGTGTTAGTTACATGATAGAGAGGCATGTGATACAGTGTTAGTTACATGATAGAGAGGCATGTGATACAGTGTTAGTTACATGATAGAGAGGCATGTGATACAGTGTTAGTTATGATAGAGAGAGGCATGTGATACAGTGTTAGTTACATGATAGAGGGGCATGTGATACAGTGTTAGTTACATGATAGAGAGAGGCATGTGATACAGTGTTAGTTACATGATAGAGAGAGGCATGTGATACAGTGTTAGTTACATGATAGAGAGGCATGTGATACAGTGTTAGTTACATGATAGAGAGGCATGTGATACAGTGTTAGTTACATGATAGAGAGAGGCATGTGATACAGTGTTAGTTACATGATAGAGAGGCATGTGATACAGTGTTAGTTACATGATAGAGAGGCATGTGATACAGTGTTAGTTACATGATAGAGAGGCATGTGATACAGTGTTAGTTACATGATAGAGAGGCATGTGATACAGAGTTAGTTACATGATAGAGAGAGGCATGTGATACAGTGTTAGTTACAGGATAGAGAGGCATGTGATACAGTGTTAGTTATATGATAGAGAGAGGCATGTGATACAGTGTTAGTTACATGATAGAGAGAGGCATGTGATACAGTGTTAGTTACATGATAGAGAGAGGCATGTGATACAGTGTTAGTTACATGATAGAGAGGCATGTGATACAGTGTTAGTTACATGATGAGAGGCATGTGATACAGTGTTAGTTACATGATAGGAGGCATGTGATACAGTGTTAGTTACATGATAGAGAGAGGCATGTGATACAGTGTTAGTTACATGATAGAGAGGCATGTGATACAGTGTTAGTTACATGATAGAGAGGCATGTGATACAGTGTTAGTTACATGATAGAGAGGCATGTGATACAGTGTTAGTTATATGATAGAGAGAGGCATGTGATACAGTGTTAGTTACATGATAGAGAGGCATGTGATACAGTGTTAGTTACATGATAGAGAGAGGCATGTGATACAGTGTTAGTTACATGATAGAGGCATGTGATACAGTGTTAGTTACATGATAGAGAGGCATGTGATACAGTGTTAGTTACATGATAGAGAGAGGCATGTGATACAGTGTTAGTTACATGATAGAGAGGCATGTGATACAGTGTTAGTTACATGATAGAGAGGCATGTGATACAGTGTTAGTTACATGATAGAGAGAGGCATGTGATACAGTGTTAGTTACATGATAGAGAGAGGCATGTGATACAGTGTTAGTTACATGATAGAGAGGCATGTGATACAGTGTTTAGTTACATGATAGAGAGGCATGTGATACAGTGTTAGTTACATGATAGAGAGGCATGTGATACAGTGTTAGTTACATGATAGAGAGGCATGTGATACAGTGTTAGTTACATGATAGAGAGGCATGTGATACAGTGTTAGTTACATGATAGAGAGAGGCATGTGATACAGTGTTAGTTACATGATAGAGAGAGGCATGTGATACAGTGTTAGTTACATGATAGAGAGGCATGTGATACAGTGTTAGTTACATGATAGAGAGAGGCATGTGATACAGTGTTAGTTACATGATAGAGAGAGGCATGTGATACAGTGTTAGTTACATGATAGAGAGAGGCATGTGATACAGTGTTAGTTACATGATAGAGAGGCATGTGATACAGTGTTAGTTACATGATAGAGAGGCATGTGATACAGTGTTAGTTACATGATAGAGAGGCATGTGATACAGTGTTAGTTACATGATAGAGAGGCATGTGATACAGTGTTAGTTACATGATAGAGAGGCATGTGATACAGTGTTAGTTACATGATAGAGAGAGGCATGTGATACAGTGTTAGTTACATGATAGAGAGGGGCATGTGATACAGTGTTAGTTACATGATAGAGAGGCATGTGATACAGTGTTAGTTACATGATAGAGAGGCATGTGATACAGTGTTAGTTACATGATAGAGAGGCATGTGATACAGTGTTAGTTACATGATAGAGAGGCATGTGATACAGTGTTAGTTACATGATAGAGAGGCATGTGATACAGTGTTAGTTACATGATAGAGAGGGGCATGTGATACAGTGTTAGTTACATGATAGAGAGAGGCATGTGATACAGTGTTAGTTACATGATAGAGAGAGGCATGTGATACAGTGTTAGTTACATGATAGAGAGAGGCATGTGATACAGTGTTAGTTACATGATAGAGAGGCATGTGATACAGTGTTAGTTACATGATAGAGAGAGGCATGTGATACAGTGTTAGTTACATGATAGAGAGGCATGTGATACAGTGTTAGTTACATGATAGAGCGGCATGTGATACAGTGTTAGTTACATGATAGAGAGGGCATGTGATACAGTGTTAGTTACATGATAGAGAGGCATGTGATACAGTGTTAGTTACATGATAGAGAGAGGCATGTGATACAGTGTTAGTTACATGATAGAGAGGCATGTGATACAGTGTTAGTTACATGATAGAGAGGCATGTGATACAGTGTTAGTTATATGATAGAGAGAGGCATGTGATACAGTGTTAGTTACATGATAGAGAGGCATGTGATACAGTGTTAGTTACATGATAGAGGGGCATGTGATACAGTGTTAGTTACATGATAGAGAGGCATGTGATACAGTGTTAGTTACATGATAGAGAGGCATGTGATACAGTGTTAGTTACATGATAGAGAGGCATGTGATACAGTGTTAGTTACATGATAGAGAGGCATGTGATACAGTGTTAGTTACATGATAGAGAGGCATGTGATACAGTGTTAGTTACATGATAGAGAGGCATGTGATACAGTGTTAGTTACATGATAGAGAGAGGCATGTGATACAGTGTTAGTTACATGATAGAGAGAGGCATGTGATACAGTGTTAGTTACATGATAGAGAGGCATGTGATACAGTGTTAGTTACATGATAGAGAGAGGCATGTGATACAGTGTTAGTTACATGATAGAGAGGCATGTGATACAGTGTTAGTTATATGATAGAGAGGCATGTGATACAGTGTTAGTTACATGATAGAGAGGCATGTGATACAGTGTTAGTTACATGATAGAGAGGCATGTGATACAGTGTTAGTTACATGATAGAGAGGCATGTGATACAGTGTTAGTTACATGATAGAGAGAGGCATGTGATACAGTGTTAGTTACATGATAGAGAGAGGCATGTGATACAGTGTTAGTTATATGATAGAGAGGCATGTGATACAGTGTTAGTTACAGGATAGAGAGGCATGTGATACAGTGTTAGTTACATGATAGAGAGGCATGTGATACAGTGTTAGTTACATGATAGAGAGGCATGTGATACAGTGTTAGTTACATGATAGAGAGGCATGTGATACAGTGTTAGTTACATGATAGAGAGGCATGTGATACAGTGTTAGTTACATGATAGAGAGGCATGTGATACAGTGTTAGTTACATGATAGAGAGGCATGTGATACAGTGTTAGTTACATGATAGAGAGGCATGTGATACAGTGTTAGTTACATGATAGAGGGGCATGTGATACAGTATTAGTTACATGATAGAGAGGCATGTGATACAGTGTTAGTTACATGATAGAGAGAGGCATGTGATACAGTGTTAGTTACATGATAGAGAGAGGCATGTGATACAGTGTTAGTTACATGATAGAGAGGCATGTGATACAGTGTTAGTTACATGATAGAGAGGCATGTGATACAGTGTTAGTTACATGATAGAGAGGCATGTGATACAGTGTTAGTTACATGATAGAGAGAGAGGCATGTGATACAGTGTTAGTTACATGATAGAGAGGCATGTGATACAGTGTTAGTTACATGATAGAGAGGCATGTGATACAGTGTTAGTTACATGATAGATAGGCACGTGATACAGTGTTAGTTATATGATAGAGAGAGGCATGTGATACAGTGTTAGTTACATGATAGAGAGGCATGTGATACAGTGTTAGTTACATGATAGAGAGGCATGTGATACAGTGTTAGTTACATGATAGAGAGAGGCATGTGATACAGTGTTAGTTATGATAGAGAGGCATGTGATACAGTGTTAGTTACATGATAGAGAGGCATGTGATACAGTGTTAGTTACATGATAGAGAGGCATGTGATACAGTGTTAGTTACATGATAGAGAGGCATGTGATACAGTGTTAGTTACATGATAGAGAGGCATGTGATACAGTGTTAGTTACATGATAGAGAGGCATGTGATACAGTGTTAGTTACATGATAGAGAGGCATGTGATACAGTGTTAGTTACATGATAGAGAGGCATGTGATACAGTGTTAGTTACATGATAGAGAGGCATGTGATACAGTGTTAGTTACATGATAGAGAGAGGCATGTGATACAGTGTTAGTTACATGATAGAGAGGCATGTGATACAGTGTTAGTTACATGATAGAGAGGGGCATGTGATACAGTGTTAGTTACATGATAGAGAGGCATGTGATACAGTGTTAGTTACATGATAGAGAGGGCATGTGATACAGTGTTAGTTACATGATAGAGAGGCATGTGATACAGTGTTAGTTACATGATAGAGAGAGGCATGTGATACAGTGTTAGTTACATGATAGAGAGGCATGTGATACAGTGTTAGTTACATGATAGAGAGGCATGTGATACAGTGTTAGTTACATGATAGAGAGAGGCATGTGATACAGTGATAGTTACATGATAGAGAGAGGCATGTGATACAGTGTTAGTTACATGATAGAGAGGCATGTGATACAGTGTTAGTTACATGATAGAGAGAGGCATGTGATACAGTGTTAGTTACATGATAGAGAGGCATGTGATACAGTGATAGTTACATGATAGAGAGAGGCATGTGATACAGTGTTAGTTACATGATAGAGAGGCATGTGATACAGTGTTAGTTACATGATAGAGAGAGGCATGTGATACAGTGTTAGTTATGATAGAGAGAGGCATGTGATACAGTGTTAGTTACATGATAGAGAGGCATGTGATACAGTGTTAGTTACATGATAGAGAGAGGCATGTGATACAGTGTTAGTTACATGATAGAGAGGCATGTGATACAGTGTTAGTTACATGATAGAGAGGCATGTGATACAGTGTTAGTTACATGATAGAGAGGCATGTGATACAGTGTTAGTTACATGATAGAGAGAGGCATGTGATACAGTGTTAGTTACATGATAGAGAGGCATGTGATACAGTGTTAGTTACATGATAGAGAGAGGCATGTGATACAGTGTTAGTTACATGATAGAGAGGCATGTGATACAGTGTTAGTTACATGATAGAGAGAGGCATGTGATACAGTGTTAGTTACATGATAGAGAGGCATGTGATACAGTGTTAGTTACATGATAGAGAGGCATGTGATACAGTGTTAGTTACATGATAGAGAGGGCATGTGATACAGTGTTAGTTACATGATAGAGAGGCATGTGATACAG
This sequence comes from Bombina bombina, assembly GCF_027579735.1. Lineage (NCBI taxonomy): Eukaryota > Metazoa > Chordata > Amphibia > Anura > Bombinatoridae > Bombina > Bombina bombina. The sequence goes on from NC_069501.1 coordinate 1,294,670,341, forward strand.
TGTTAGTTACATGATAGAGAGGCATGTGATACAGTGTTAGTTACATGATAGAGAGGCATGTGATACAGTGTTAGTTACATGATAGAGAGGCATGTGATACAGTGTTAGTTACATGATAGGAGGCATGTGATACAGTGTTAGTTACATGATAGAGAGGCATGTGATACAGTGTTAGTTACATGATAGAGAGAGGCATGTGATACAGTGTTAGTTACATGATAGAGAGGCATGTGATACAGTGTTAGTTACATGATAGAGAGGCATGTGATACAGTGTTAGTTACATGATAGAGAGGGGCATGTGATACAGTGTTAGTTACATGATAGAGAGGCATGTGATACAGTGTTAGTTACATGATAGAGAGGCATGTGATACAGTGTTAGTTACAGGATAGAGAGGGGCATGTGATACAGTGTTAGTTACATGATAGAGAGGCATGTGATACAGTGTTAGTTACATGATAGAGAGGCATGTGATACAGTGTTAGTTACATGATAGAGAGGCATGTGATACAGTGTTAGTTACATGATAGAGAGGCATGTGATACAGTGTTAGTTACATGATAGAGAGGCATGTGATACAGTGTTAGTTACATGATAGAGAGGCATGTGATACAGTGTTAGTTACATGATAGAGAGGCATGTGATACAGTGTTAGTTACATGATAGAGAGGGGCATGTGATACAGTGTTAGTTACATGATAGAGAGGCATGTGATACAGTGTTAGTTACATGATAGAGAGGCATGTGATACAGTGTTAGTTACATGATAGAGAGGCATGTGATACAGTGTTAGTTACATGATAGAGAGGCATGTGATACAGTGTTAGTTACATGATAGAGAGGCATGTGATACAGTGTTAGTTACATGATAGAGAGGCATGTGATACAGTGTTAGTTACATGATAGAGAGGCATGTGATACAGTGTTAGTTACATGATAGAGAGAGGCATGATACAGTGTTAGTTACATGATAGAGAGGCATGTGATACAGTGTTAGTTACATGATAGAGAGGCATGTGATACAGTGTTAGTTACATGATAGAGAGAGGCATGTGATACAGTGTTAGTTATATGATAGAGAGGCATGTGATACAGTGTTAGTTACATGATAGAGAGGCATGTGATACAGTGTTAGTTACATGATAGAGAGAGGCATGTGATACAGTGTTAGTTACATGATAGAGAGGCATGTGATACAGTGTTAGTTACATGATAGAGAGGCATGTGATACAGTGTTAGTTACATGATAGAGGGGCATGTGATACAGTATTAGTTACATGATAGAGAGGCATGTGATACAGTGTTAGTTACATGATAGAGAGAGCATGTGATACAGTGTTAGTTACATGATAGAGAGGCATGTGATACAGTGTTAGTTACATGATGAGAGGATGTGATACAGTGTTAGTTACATGATAGAGAGGCATGTGATACAGTGTTAGTTACATGATAGAGAGGCATGTGATACAGTGTTAGTTACATGATAGAGAGAGGCATGTGATACAGTGTTAGTTACATGATAGAGAGGCATGTGATACAGTGTTAGTTACATGATAGAGAGGCATGTGATACAGTGTTAGTTACATGATAGAGAGGCGTGATACAGTGTTAGTTACAGGATAGAGATGGCATGTGATACAGTGTTAGTTACATGATAGAGAGGCATGTGATACAGTGTTAGTTACATGATAGAGAGGCATGTGATACAGTGTTAGTTACATGATAGAGAGGCATGTGATACAGTGTTAGTTACATGATAGAGAGGCATGTGATACAGTGTTAGTTACATGATAGAGAGGCATGTGATACAGTGTTAGTTACATGATAGAGAGGCATGTGATACAGTGTTAGTTACATGATAGAGAGGCATGTGATACAGTGTTAGTTACATGATAGAGAGGCATGTGATACAGTGTTAGTTACATGATAGAGAGAGGCATGTGATACAGTGTTAGTTACATGATAGAGAGGCATGTGATACAGTGTTAGTTACATGATAGAGAGGCATGTGATACAGTGTTAGTTACATGATAGAGAGGCATGTGATACAGTGTTAGTTACATGATAGAGAGAGGCATGTGATACAGTGTTAGTTACATGATAGAGAGGCATGTGATACAGTGTTAGTTACATGATAGAGAGGCATGTGATACAGTGTTAGTTACATGATAGAGAGGCATGTGATACAGTGTTAGTTACATGATAGAGAGAGGCATGTGATACAGTGTTAGTTACATGATAGAGGGGCATGTGATACAGTGATAGTTACATGATAGAGAGAGGCATGTGATACAGTGTTAGTTACATGATAGAGAGGCATGTGATACAGTGTTAGTTACATGATAGAGAGAGGCATGTGATACAGTGTTAGTTACATGATAGAGAGGGCATGTGATACAGTGTTAGTTACATGATAGAGAGGCATGTGATACAGTGTTAGTTACATGATAGAGAGGCATGTGATACAGTGTTAGTTACATGATAGAGAGGCATGTGATACAGTGTTAGTTATATGATAGAGAGAGGCATGTGATACAGTGTTAGTTACATGATAGAGAGGCATGTGATACAGTGTTAGTTACATGATAGAGAGAGGCATGTGATACAGTTGTTAGTTACATGATAGGAGAGGCAATGTGATACAGTGTTAGTTACATGATAGAGAGGCATGTGATAGCAGTGTTAGTTACATGATAGAGGAGGCATGTGATACAGTGTTAGTTACATGATTAGAGAGGGCATGTGATACAGTGTTAGTTACATGAAAGAGAGGCATGTGATACAGTGTTAGGTTACATGATAGAGAGGCATGTGATACAGTGTTAGTTACATGATAGAGAGAGGCATGTGATACAGTGTTAGTTACATGGATAGATGGCAGGTGATACAGTGTTAGTTACATGATAGAGGAGAGGCATGTGATACAGTGTTAGTTACATGATAGAGAGAGGCATGTGATAACAGTGTTAGTTACATGATAGAGAGGCATGTGATACAGTTTAGTTATATGATAGAGAGGCATGTGATACAGTTGTTAGTTTACATGATAGAGAGAGGCATGTGGATACAGTGTTAGTTACATGATAGAAGAGGGCATGTGATACAGTGTTAGATACATGATAGAGAGAGGCATGTGATACAGTGTTAGTTAAATGATAGAGAGAAGGCATGTGATTACAGTGTGTTAGTTACATGATAGAGAGAGGGCATGTGATACAGTGTTAGTTACATGATAGAGAGGCATGTGATACAGTGTTAGTTACATGATAAGAGAGAGGCATGTGATACAGTGTTAGTTACATGATAGAGAGAGGCATGTGATACAGTGTTAGTTACATGATAGAGAGGCATGTGATACAGTGTTAGTTACATGATAGATGAGAGGCATGTGATACAGTGTTAGTTATCAATGATAGAGAGAGGCATGTGATACAGTGTTAGTTACATGATAGCTGAGGCATGTGATACAGTGTTAGTTACATGATAGAGAGGCATGTGATACAGTGTTAGTATCCTTGATAGAGAGGCATGTGATACAGTGTTAGTTACATGATAGAGAGGCATGTGTAACAGTGTTAGTTACATGATAGAGAGGCATGTGATACAGTGTTAGTTACAGGATAGAGAGGCATGTGATACAGTGTTAGTTACATGATAGAGAGGCATGTGATACAGTGTTAGTTACATGATAGAGAGAGGCATGTGATACAGTGTTAGTTACATGATAGAGAGAGGCATGTGATACAGTGTTAGTTACATGATAGAGAGGCATGTGATACAGTGTTAGTTACATGACGGCCTGATACAGTGTTAGTTACATGATAGAGAGGCATGTGATTACAGTGTTAGTTACATGATAGAGAGGCATGTGATACAGTGTTAGTTACATGATAGAGAGGGCATGTGATACAGTGTTAGTTACATGATAGAGAGGGCATGTGATACAGTGTTAGTTACATGATAGAGAGGCATGTGATACAGTGTTAGTTACATGATAGAGAGGCATGTGATACAGTGTTAGTTACATGATAGAGTGAGGCATGTGATACAGTGTTAGTTACATGATAGAGAGGCATGTGATACAGTGTTAGTTAAATGATAGAGAGGCAATGTGATACAGTGTTAGTTACATGATATAGAGAGGCATGTGATACAGTGTTAGTTACATGATAGAGAGAGGCATGTGATACAGTGTTAGTTACATGATAGAGAGGCATGTGATACAGTGTTAGTTACATGATAGAGAGAGGCATGTGATACAGTGTTAGTTACATGATAGAGAGGCATGTGATACAGTGTTAGTTACATGATAGAGAGAGGCATGTGATACAGTGTTAGTACATGATAGAGAGGCATGTGATACAGTGTTAGTTACATGATAGAGAGGGGCATGTGATACAGTGTTAGTTACATGATAGAGAGAGGCATGTGATACAGTGTTAGTTACATGATAGAGAGGCATGTGATACAGTGTTAGTTACATGATAGAGAGAGGCATGTGATACAGTGTTAGTTACATGATAGAGAGGCATGTGATACAGTGTTAGTTACATGATAGGAGAGGCATGTGATACAGTGTTAGTTACATGATAGAGAGGCATGTGATACAGTGTTAGTTACATGATAGAGAGGCATGTGATACAGTGTTAGTTACATGATAGAGAGGCATGTGATACAGTGTTAGTTACATGATAGAGAGGCATGTGATACAGTGTTAGTTACATGATAGAGAGGCATGTGATACAGTGTTAGTTACATGATAGAGAGGGCATGTGATACAGTGTTAGTTACATGATAGAGAGGCATGTGATACAGTGTTAGTTACATGATAGAGAGGCATGTGATACAGTGTTAGTTACATGATAGAGAGAGGCATGTGATACAGTGTTAGTTACATGATAGAGAGAGGCATGTGATACAGTGTTAGTTACATGATAGAGAGGCATGTGATACAGTGTTAGTTACATGATAGAGAGGCATGTGATACAGTGTTAGTTACATGATAGAGAGGCATGTGATACAGTGTTAGTTACAGGATAGAGAGGCATGTGATACAGTGTTAGTTACATGATAGAGAGGCATGTGATACAGTGTTAGTTACATGATAGAGAGGCATGTGATACAGTGTTAGTTACATGATAGAGAGGCATGTGATACAGTGTTAGTTACATGATGAGAGGGGCATGTGATACAGTGTTAGTTACATGATAGAGAGGCATGTGATACAGTGTTAGTTACATGATAGAGAGGCATGTGATACAGTGTTAGTTATATGATAGAGAGAGGCATGTGATACAGTGTTAGTTACATGATAGAGAGGCATGTGATACAGTGTTAGTTACATGATAGAGAGAGGCATGTGATACAGTGTTAGTTACATGATAGAGGGGCATGTGATACAGTGTTAGTTACATGATAGAGAGGCATGTGATACAGTGTTAGTTACATGATAGAGAGGGGCATGTGATACAGTGTTAGTTACATGATAGAGAGGCATGTGATACAGTGTAGTTACATGATAGAGAGGCATGTGATACTTGTTAGTTACATGATAGAGAGGGCATGTGATACAGTGTTAGTTACATGATAGAGAGGCATGTGATACAGTGTTAGTTACATGATAGGAGAGGCATGTGATACAGTGTTAGTTACATGATAGAGAGGCATGTGATACAGTGTTAGTTACATGATAGAGAGGCATGTGATACAGTGTTAGTTACATGATAGAGAGGCATGTGATACAGTGTTAGTTACATGATAGAGAGGCATGTGATACAGTGTTAGTTACATGATAGAGAGGCATGTGATACAGTGTTAGTTACATGATAGAGAGGCATGTGATACAGTGTTAGTTACATGATAGAGAGAGGCATGTGATACAGTGTATAGTTACATGATAGAGAGGCATGTGAAACAGTGTTAGTTACATGATAGAGAGGGCATGTGATACAGTGTTAGTTACATGATAGAGAGGCATGTGATACAGTGTTAGTTACATGATAGAGAGGCATGTGATACAGTGTTAGTTACATGATAGAGAGAGGCATGTGATACAGTGTTAGTTACATGATAGAGAGGCATGTGATACAGTGTTAGTTACAGGATAGAGAGGGGCATGTGATACAGTGTTAGTTACATGATAGAGAGGCATGTGATACAGTGTTAGTTACATGATAGAGAGAGGCATGTGATACAGTGTTAGTTACATGATAGAGAGGCATGTGATACAGTGTTAGTTACATGATAGAGAGGCATGTGATACAGTGTTAGTTACATGATAGAGAGGCATGTGATACAGTGTTAGTTACATGATAGAGAGGCATGTGATACAGTGTTAGTTACATGATAGAGAGGCATGTGATACAGTGTTAGTTACATGATAGAGAGGCATGTGATACAGTGTTAGTTATATGATAGAGAGGCATGTGATACAGTGTTAGTTACATGATAGAGAGGCATGTGATACAGTGTTAGTTATATGATAGAGAGGCATGTGATACAGTGTTAGTTACATGATAGAGAGGCATGTGATACAGTGTTAGTTACATGATAGAGAGGCATGTGATACAGTGTTAGTTACATGATAGAGAGGCATGTGATACAGTGTTAGTTATATGATAGAGAGAGGCATGTGATACAGTGTTAGTTACATGATAGAGAGGCATGTGATACAGTGTTAGTTATATGATAGAGAGAGGCATGTGATACAGTGTTAGTTACATGATAGAGAGGCATGTGATACAGTGTTAGTTACATGATAGAGAGGCATGTGATACAGTGTTAGTTACATGATAGAGAGAGGCATGTGATACAGTGTTAGTTACATGATAGAGAGGCATGTGATACAGTGTTAGTTATATGATAGAGAGGCATGTGATACAGTGTTAGTTACATGATAGAGAGGCATGTGATACAGTGTTAGTTACATGATAGAGAGGCATGTGATACAGTGTTAGTTACATGATAGAGAGGCATGTGATACAGTATTAGTTACATGATAGAGAGGCATGTGATACAGTGTTAGTTACATGATAGAGAGGCATGTGATACAGTGTTAGTTACATGATAGAGGGCATGTGATACAGTGTTAGTTACATGATAGAGAGGCCATGTGAAAAGTGATAAGTTACATGATAGAGAGGCAAGTGAATACCGTGTAAGTCTACATGATAAGAGAGGCATGTGAAACATTGTAGTTACATGATAGAGAGAGGCATGATGAAACAGTGTTATTACATGATAGAAGCATGGTGATACGATATTAGTTACATGATAGAGAGAGGCATGTGAATACAGTGTTAGTTACATGATAGAGAGGCAAGTAATACAGTGTTAGTTACTATGATAGAGAGGCATGAGTGATACAGTGTTAGTTACATGAGAGATAGGCATGTGATACAGTGTTAGTTACATTAAGAGAGGCATGTGATACAGGTGATAGTTACATGATAGAAGGGGCATGTGATAACAGTGTAGTTTCCATGATAGAGAGGCATATGATACAGTGTTAAGTTACATGATTAAAGAGGCATGTAATACAGTGTTAGTTACATGATAGGAGAGAGCATGAGAACAGTGTTAGTTACATGATAGAGAGGGCATGTGATACAGTGATAGTTACATGATAGAAGAGAGCATGTGATACAGTGTTAGTTACATGATAGAGAGGCATGTGATACAGTGTTAGTTACATGATAGAGAGGGCATGTGATACAGTGTTAGTTACATGATAGAGAGGACTGTGATACAGTGTTAGCTTACATGATAGAGAGGCATGTGATACAGTGTTAGTTACATGATAGAGAGGCATGTGATACAGTGTTAGTTACATGATAGAGAGGCATGTGATACAGTGTTAGTTACATGATAGAGAGGCATGTGATACAGTGTTAGTTACATGATAGAGAGGCATGTGATACAGTGTTAGTTACATGATAGAGAGGGGCATGTGATACAGTGTTAGTTATATGATAGAGAGGGGCATGTGATACAGTGTTAGTTACATGATAGAGAGGCATGTGATACAGTGTTAGTTACATGATAGAGAGGCATGTGATACAGTGTTAGTTATATGATAGAGAGGCATGTGATACAGTGTTAGTTACATGATAGAGAGAGGCATGTGATACAGTGTTAGTTACATGATAGAGAGGCATGTGATACAGTGTTAGTTACATGATAGAGAGGCATGTGATACAGTGTTAGTTATATGATAGAGAGGCATGTGATACAGTGTTAGTTACATGATAGAGAGGCATGTGATACAGTGTTAGTTACATGATAGAGAGGCATGTGATACAGTGTTAGTTACATGATAGAGAGGGCATGTGATACAGTGTTAGTTACATGATAGAGAGAGGCATGTGATACAGTGTTAGTTACATGATAGAGAGAGGCATGTGATACAGTGTTAGTTACAGGATAGAGAGGCATGTGATACAGTGTTAGTTACATGATAGAGAGGCATGTGATACAGTGTTAGTTACATGATAGAGAGGCATGTGATACAGTGTTAGTTACATGATAGAGAGGCATGTGTATACAGTGTTAGTTCATGATAGAGAGAGGCATTGATACAGTGTTAGTTACATGATAGAGAGGCATGTGAAACAGTGTTATGTTACATGATAGGAGAGAGGCATGTGATACAGTGTTAGTTACATGATAGAGAGGCATTGTGATACAGTGTTAGTTACATGATAGAGGAGAGTGCATGTTGATACAGTGTTATTGTTACATGATAGGAGAGTGCATGTGATACAGTGTTAGTTACATGATAGAGAGGCATGTGATACTCAGTGTTAGTTACATGATAGAGAGGCATGTGATAACAGTGGTTAGTTACATGATAGAGAGGCATGTATACAGTGTTTGTTACATGTTAGGAGAGGCATGTGATTCAGTGTTTAGTTTATGTTAGGAGAGGCATGTGATCTGTGTTAGTTATATGATTGTGAGGGATGTGATACTGTGTTAGTTACTTGATAGAGAGGCATGTGATACAGTGTTAGTTACATGATAGAGAGGCTGTGATACCAGTGTTAGTTACATGATAGAGAGGCATGTGATACAGTGGTAGTTTACATGATAGAGAGGCATGTGATACAGTTATAGTTACTGATAGAGAGGCATGTGATACAGTGTTAGTTACTGTTAGAGAGAGGCATGTGATACAGTGTTAGTTACATGATTAGAGAGGCATGTGATACAGTGTTAGTTACATGATAGAGAGAGGCATGTGATACAGTGTTAGTTACATGATAGAGAGGCATGTGATACAGTGTTAGTTACATGATAGAGAGGGCATGTGAGACAGTGTTAGTTACATGATAGAGAGTGGCCATGTGATACAAGTGTTAGTATACATGATAAGAGAGGCATGTGATACAGGTGTTAGTTACATGATAGAGAGGCATGTGATACCAGTGTTAGTTACATGATAGAGAGGGCATGTGAACAGTGTTAGGTTACATGATAGAGAGGCATGTGATACAGTGTTAGTTACATGATAGAGAGGCATGTGGATACAGTGTGTTAATGATAGAGAGGCATGTGAATACAGAGAGAGAGAGCATGTGTTACCAGTGTTAGTTACAAGATAGAGAGAGGCATGTGATACAGTGTTAGTTACATGATAGAGAAGGCATGTGATACAAGTGTTAGTTACATGATAGAGAGAGGCATGTGATAACAGAGTTAGTTACATGATAGAGAGGCATGTGATACAAGTGTAGTTAACATGATAGAGAGGCATGTGATCCAAGTGTTAAGTTACTATGATAGAGAGGCATGTGATACAGTGTTAGGTTACATGATAGAGAGGCATGTGATACAGTGTTAGTTACATGATAGAGAGGCATGTGATACAGTGTTAGTTACATGATAGAGAGAGGCATGTGATACAGTGTTAGTTACATGATAGAGAGGCATGTGATACAGTGTTAGTTACATGATAGAGAGAGGCATGTGATACAGTGTTAGTTACATGATAGAGAGAGGCATGTGATACAGTGTTAGTTACATGATAGAGAGGCATGTGATACAGTGTTAGTTACATGATAGAGAGGCATGTGATACAGTGTTAGTTACATGATAGAGAGGCATGTGATACAGTGTTAGTTACATGATAGAGAGGCATGTGATACAGTGTTAGTTATATGATAGAGAGGCATGTGATACAGTGTTAGTTACATGATAGAGAGGCATGTGATACAGTGTTAGTTACATGATAGAGAGAGGCATGTGATACAGTGTTAGTTACATGATAGAGAGGCATGTGATACAGTGTTAGTTACATGATAGAGAGGCATGTGATACAGTGTTAGTTACATGATAGAGAGGGGCATGTGATACAGTGTTAGTTACATGATAGAGAGGCATGTGATACAGTGTTAGTTACATGATAGAGAGGGGCATGTGATACAGTGTTAGTTACATGATAGAGAGGGGCATGTGATACAGTGTTAGTTACATGATAGAGAGGCATGTGATACAGTGTTAGTTATATGATAGAGGGGGGCATGTAATACAGTGTTAGTTATATGATAGAGAGGCATGTGATACAGTGTTAGTTACATGATAGAGAGGGGCATGTGATACAGTGTTAGTTATATGATAGAGGGGGGCATGTAATACAGTGTTAGTTATATGATAGAGAGGCATGTGATACAGTGTTAGTTACATGATAGAGAGAGGCATGTGATACAGTGTTAGTTATATGATAGAGGGGGGCATGTAATACAGTGTTAGTTATATGATAGAGAGGCATGTGATACAGTGTTAGTTATATGATAGAGGGGGGGCATGTAATACAGTGTTAGTTATATGATAGAGAGGCATGTGATACAGTGTTAGTTATATGATAGAGGGGGGCATGTAATACAGTGTTAGTTATATGATAGAGAGGCATGTGATACAGTGTTAGTTACATGATAGAGAGAGGCATGTGATACAGTGTTAGTTACATGATAGAGAGAGGCATGTGATACAGTGTTAGTTACATGATAGAGAGGGGCATGTGATACAGTGTTAGTTACATGATAGAGAGGCATGTGATACAGTGTCAGTTACATGATAGAGAGGCATGTGATACAGTGTTAGTTACATGATAGAGGGGGGCATGTGATACAGTGTTAGTTACATGATAGAGAGGCACGTGATACAGTGTTAGTTATATGATAGAGAGAGGCATGTGATACAGTGTTAGTTACATGATAGAGGGGGGCATGTAATACAGTGTTAGTTACATGATAGAGAGAGGCATGTGATACAGTGTTAGTTATATGATAGAGAGGCATGTGATACAGTGTTAGTTACATGATAGAGAGGCATGTGATACAGTGTCAGTTACATGATAGAGAGGCATGTGATACAGTGTTAGTTACATGATAGAGGGGAGGCATGTGATACAGTGTTAGTTACATGATAGAGAGGCACGTGATACAGTGTTAGTTATATGATAGAGAGAGGCATGTGATACAGTGTTAGTTACATGATAGAGGGGGGCATGTAATACAGTGTTAGTTATATGATAGAGAGAGGCATGTGATACAGTGTTAGTTACATGATAGAGGGGGGCATGTAATACAGTGTTAGTTATATGATAGAGGGGGTAGCATTTTTACAGTGGGTATTAGTGGGTAACTGCGTGATCAGTTAATAATGAACGATATTATGTTGTGATTTTTTGCTGGCCGCTATGACCTCACTAGTAAGAAGCATTTATTGTATGACAAATGAGACTGCATAGCATTGTCAGTGATAGTGCAACACGCTTTATTTAGTTTACAAGTACTTACCAATGCCACCAAAAGGAAGTGAGATGAGGGTACTGTGCATAAGTCCATCGTTACCACAGAAGCCACCACTAATTGTCCTATCCAGGAACTCGTTTACAGTCTGTGACAGAAAACAGGATGATTAAACAATGTCACCCACACACCTGTCACCAGTAGATAAATACTGATAATACATTATACAGGGGTACTCAGGTGGTTTCTATACTGTTGTACCTTAGGGCTCTGTGAGGGTTGTGACAAAACATCTGATTATATTACAGCATTTTATGAGACAGTAACTCAGGTTTGCTCTGCAGCGCTCTGTATCTTTATAGGAAGCACATGGTCAGCTGTAATCACTAGTGACAGATACACGATCAGTATATTAGTATTTAGCTGTCTGTATCCTTATAGGAAGAGCATGGTCAGCTGTAATCACTAGTGACAGATACACAATCAGTATATTAGTATTTAGCTATCTGTATCCTTATAGGAAGCGCATAGTCAGCTGTAATCACTAGCGACAGATACATGATCAGTATATTAGTATTTAGCTGTGTTACGGTACCAACAGTGTACCAAGGGTTAATACCAGGGAACAACGTCCTGCATAGGGAATCAGCAATTCACAAACCAGCCAGTTTTCAGGTTTAAACAGAATATCTGCTTTATTTGAAGGCAGCACACAGATTTATACACCCTCGCTTCAGGTTACAAAGGGCATTGGTTTAACAGTAAAGCAAACATATGAACAATGCATCAAACAATTGTCTATTCACAGGTAAAACAGATTAACATATTAAGTTAATTAACTAGGGAAGAACGTTTACTCAGACAATCTGATGTTGGGCAGTCTAGTTAACATAATCACACAAGGACACAATCAGTTTACCCAGACAGACTCCTGAGACACAATCAGATCTTAAACATACATAGAATACATCTTATTACAGAATATAGGAACAGTTCTTATTAGCTATAAAGTCTTTTATGCCCACTTTGCTTATAGAGTCACAATTGCTCCCACAAGGGGCACTCACACCCTGTACCCATCCTGTATTTATGGATACAGGGTGACATAGACATAAGACAGAGGTATGAAAGTACATGGGGTGTCCAGCATATAAAATTCCATATTTCCATGCAGTCTCTGGGTATCCTTAAGCCCATGTACCTCCAGCCCAAAGAATGTTCCATAACAGGCCCTCCAATGTACAGTGGCGAGATTGGTTTTGTCACATCTCTCCCCTTTTCCAAACAGACTAACAGGGTATCTGACCTCCTGCCGGTCAGTGCCCTGGTTAGTCCAGCAACCCACCCATAAAACACAATTAGTAGTACAGCCCACCCACAATAAATGGTTACTACACCTGAGTACGGGGAAAACTTGTCCATGTCCAGGTGCCTCACCACAGCTGTGTGGGGGACTGGTACGCTGAATTGGTGGGTTGCGAGGTGGGCAGAGACCAGCTGTACTCTGCCCGGGTGCCAGCACTACCATGGAAGTAGCCTGGTGGGAGCCTGGTTGCTGGAGGGGAAGACCGACTGTCTCCCCTTCGGATACATAGCTGTGCTGCTGGAGGGGGAGACCAATCGTCTCCCCTTTGGCTAAACAGCCGTGTTGCTGGGGGACAGGACCATCAAACTCCTCTCCCTCTGGTTTGTCATGCTCGGCTGTCCAGGGTATATACTGTGGCATATACCACCAGAGCGCCTGGTAGGCATGTCAGTTTGCTGGGACAATCCATCTGTATTCCCGTTATGAGAGAGAATTCCTGTCCATACAAACAAGGGTTCAAATTCCTCAGTGCCCAGACCAGGGCCAAACAGTCCTTCAAAATCCCATCAGCTTCTTTACGAGTTTTCTGTACCTGCTCTTTATAGGTATCCACAATCCCTTCATACTGACATAGGGTGCCCTTGAGTTGCTGCACCTCACTATGAGCCAGCGTCAGCTTCTCCTCCAGTGTCACTAAGTTTGTCTTTAATGTTTCATGTTCCACTCTCAAGCTGGTGTTTTCTGCAGTCTGTCGGTGCAGCTTGTCTAGCAGAGATTCACGTTCTAAACGTGCTTTTTCCTCTGCGCTCCTCTTCTCCTTCATCAGAGCATTTTAACGGGACTTCCACGTATCAATAGCGGATAGAGATTTACTGAGCTCAGCATCCTGGGGCTTAGCAGCAGGGGGGTCAGTCTCTGCTGCACGGATCTGAGCACGGGTAGTCACAGGGTTAACATCAGCGGGACCCATGGGAGCATAGGCAGAAACAAGGGGAGCCAAGTCATTTCCAAGAAGAACATCAGCAGGTAAGTCCTTCTTGACCCCCACATTCACAGGTCTAGCGCCCACTCCCCAATCCAAATGTACCCTGGCAACAGGTAGGCTGAACACATCGCCCCCTGCTACCCTCACAGCCACAGTGTCTCCAGTGTACTGTTTCTCAGACACCAAGTTCTTTTGAAGCAAGGTCATGGTAGCACCAGTATCCCGTAGACCACTGACCTTCTTCCCATTCACTTTAACCAGTTGCCGGTTATTCCGGTGGGCAGCTTGCACAAGGTCTGTCTCATGTAGGATGCTCCAGCATTCTTGCGCCTCTACGTAGCGGGCCGCAGGCTGAGGATTACGTGGGATTCCGCCTGTTACGGTTACCCTTAGTCTCGCTGAGAGATGGACCGCTTAGTAGCCTGGATCCCTATTGCTAAAGAGGGGAGAAGCTGCTTTCCATAGTATTCTATATGAGTCTCGCAAATATAGAATAATCTCCCTTAGCTGCAGTACAGCTAGGATACCCTTCTGCCCACAAAAACGAGTCAACGCTGCGATTGAGGGTCAAAACAAGAACTCAGGACTGGGATGCCCAGCCTGCTTTTTATTAAGGTTACATGCACACAGGGCACTCCCAGGGGGAGAGGGGGGGAAGCACAAAATCCCCCATCACACATTTAGATAGAGAGCACTGTCCTTTGACAGGCCACAATAGGATTACAGTACTTAAGATAACAAGTTTACAAGTTCATCTTATCAATTAGCAGTCTGGCTCCAGAGGTGATTAGACAATAGTTTCTAAAAGCTGAAAAAAAAGAGTTAACTCTTTATGAAATGAAACTTGTTACGGTTTTCTTGGAGCCCTTCTTAGGCGCTGGCTTGCTGGTTCAGGCATTGCTGCTGGGAAATAAGCTTTTCACAACAAAATAACTAATGCTTCTGTAACATTGCTCCCTTTCTGTGGAACACTCTGGCAGACACGGTCTGACCCCTTTTCGGGGCAGACTAAGGCTGTCCAGACCGCTGGT
Source organism: Bombina bombina (assembly GCF_027579735.1). Taxonomy (NCBI): domain Eukaryota; kingdom Metazoa; phylum Chordata; class Amphibia; order Anura; family Bombinatoridae; genus Bombina; species Bombina bombina. The sequence continues at coordinate 1,294,685,415 of NC_069501.1, forward strand.
TATGCGGGGCTGAGGTCGGTTTGTCTGGACAACCCGTCGGCGTTGCCATTCTGTTTCCCAGGTCTGTAAGTAATGGTGAAATTGAAGGTTTGCAACGATAAGCTCCAACGTAATAGCCTGCCGTTATCTCCAGAGACCCGGTTCAGCCACACCAACGGGTTATGGTCGGTGACCAGAGTGAACTCCTGACCATATAAATAGGGAGTCAATTTCTTTAATGCCCACACCAAAGCCAAACACTCCTTTTCGACCGCTGCATAGCTGACTTCGCGGGGCAGGAGCTTCCGGCTGATGTAGGCAACTGGATGCTCCCCTCCATCTTCGCCTACTTGGCTGAGGACGGCTCCCAGCCCGAACATGGAAGCATCGGTATGGACGATAAAACGTTTGTTAAGGGCTGGGGCCGCCAAGACAGGAGCGTTAATTAGAGCATTTTTGAGAGCCTGGAAAGCCGTTTCACAGTGGGGAGACCACAGGACCTGTCGAGGTAAGTTCTTCTTGGTCAAGTCAGTCAGGGGTTTGGCAAGTGTGCTGTAGTCTGGTACGAACCGTCTATAGTACCCTGCCGTGCCCAGGAAGGCTAGGACCTGAGTCTTAGTGATGGGGGTGGGCCAATTGGCGACAGCTTCTATTTTGGCCGGCTCTGGTCGCTGCTTTCCACACCCCACCCGGTGACCCAGGTACTGTACCTCGGCCATCCCAAAGTGGCATTTTTCTGGCTTCAGAGTCAGGCCAGCAGCCCGGATCTGATCCAGAACCATTCCCACATGAGCTAAGTGGTCCTCCCAGGACTCACTGTGGATCGCTATGTCGTCCAGGTAGGCGCAAGCAAAACTCTGGAAGCCATCCAGGAGCCTATCCACCAAGCGCTGGAATGTAGCTGGGGCATTCTTCATCCCAAACGGCATTACCCTAAACTGATATAAGCCGAATGGGGTGACGAATGCCGACTTGGGGATAGCCTCCGGGGCCAGGGGAATCTGCCAGTAACCTTTGCAGAGGTCAATAGTGGTCAGGTAATTTCCCCTGGCTATACGATCGAGTAGCTCGTCTACCCTGGGCATAGGGTAAGCGTCCGTCACGGTATTTTCATTGAGCCTCCGATAGTCTACGCAGAACCGGGTGGTCCCATCTTTCTTGGGCACCAAGACAACTGGGGAGGCCCAGGGACTATCGGAGGGCTCAATTACCCTGAGCTGGAGCATCTCATCGATCTCCTTCTTCATTCCTGTCCTAACTGCTTCGGGGATTCGGTACGGAGCCTGGCGCAAGGGAGCTTGTCCCGGAGTATCTACCTGGTGGGTGGTTAAAGTAGTGTACCCTGGCTTCGGGGAGAAGGTGAGGTGTTTGGACTGGAGGAGTTGGTTGAGCTGCTCCCTTTCAGTGGGGCTAAGTCGGTCCCCTATCTGAACCTGAGCCACTATACCTGTGGGGAGGCTCTTTTCTAATAGGTCTGGAATGGGTAAACTGTCGGGGTCTTCCTGAGGGGAACAACATATGGCCGTCACGTTCTCTGGTCGCTCAAAATATTCCTTGAGCATGTTTACATGGAATGTCTTTCTAAGATTGTTGTCGTGGCAGCTAGCTATCACATAAGTGGTGTCTCCCCTTTTCTCTACGATCTGGTAGGGACCCTGCCAGGACGCCTGCAATTTGTCTGTCTTCACCGGCTTAAGTACTAACACCTTTTGTCCTATGGTGAAGATTCTCTTTCGGGCCCCCCGATCGTACCATACTTTCTGTCTTCTCTGGGCCAACTGGAGATTAGCCCGCACGGATTTGGCTAATTGCTCCATTCGGTCCCTGAGTTCCAGCACGTATGGCACAATTGGGACACCGTCAGCCTCCATCTCTCCCTCCCAGTGCTCCCGGATCAGGTTTAGGGGTCCCCGTACCTTTCTTCCGTAGAGCAACTCGAAGGGAGAGAACCCTGTCGTTTCCTGGGGCACCTCCCGATAAGCAAATAGGAGGTGCGGCAGGAAGCGTTCCCAGTCTCGGTATTCCTGAGTGAACGTCTTGAGCATTTGCTTGAGGGTCCCATTGAACCTCTCACACAGCCCGTTCGTCTGGGGGTGGTATGGGGAGCTTAGGAGGGACTTAATTTTGCAAACCTGCCAGAGTTGTTGGGTCAATTCAGCCGTAAATTGGGTGCCTCGGTCGGATAGGATTTCTTTTGGAAATCCTACCCGGGAGAACACCTGTACTAGTGCATTCGCTACCGTATCCGCTTGTATGTTGGATAGGGCGACAGCCTCTGGGTACCTGGTAGCGTAGTCCACTACGGTAAGAATGTATCGCTTACCGGAGGGACTAGGGGTAGCCAGTGGTCCCACTAGGTCAATAGCAACCCGGCTGAAGGGTTCCTCTACAATGGGCATATTTACTAGCTGGGCTTTAGGGTGATCGCCTCTCCTTCCTACTCGTTGACACACATCGCAGGTGTTACAGTAAGTTCTAACGTCAGCGTGCACCCCTGGCCAAAAGAACGTGTGAGTAATGCGGTGTAGGGTACGGGTAACGGCTAGGTGGCCTGCTAAGGGGATGTCGTGGCCTATTTTGAGGATTTCTTGACGGTATTTGTGGGGCACTACCAGCTGTCGCCTACGCTGTCCCCTTTTCTCTGTCCAGCGGTATAGTTTCCCTTTTTCCCATAAGAATGTTTCGTTATCTGCCCCGCCCCCTCCGGTCTCTGCTCGTTCCCGGTACTTTTGTAAGGTCGGGTCAGTCTTAGACTCTGCCTCGAAAGCATCTGGGGTGTCCCAGGGTATGGGGCCTAACCTGTCAGGCAAGGTCGGGGTAGGTCTTACCTGTGTCTCCCGCACTGGTGAAAGCTCTCGCTCCGTCCGGGCTTGGGCCCGTGTAGTCACTGGGTCCGCCTCGTTGTTGCATACTGGAGCATAGGCAGATGTCATGGGGCCCAAATCGTTGCCCAGTAGTACTTCGGCAGGTAAATTATCCATTAGGCCCACGTTCACAGCCCCCTTTCCTGCTCCCCAATCAAGATGCACTTTAGCTGTTGGAATTTTGTACACATCCCCCCCCGCCACTCTAACGGCCACAGTCTGTCCGGATCGCTTGTGCTCTGGCACCAAATGACTCTGTACCAGCGTGATAGTAGCCCCTGTGTCTCGCAATCCCTCGGTAGATCGCCCCTCGAGCCATACCCTCTGCCGATGGTGCTGGCGGTTATCTGAGGCAGCATATACAGGGTCTGCCTCGTGAAGCGGCCCCACATATCCCTCCATAGGGGCCTCTTGGTTAACACAGAGGGCCCGGGCCGGACGATAGGACCCAGAGGGGTCATTGTAATTCCTGGGTGTCTGGTGCGTATTAAGGGGGCAGCTAGCCATGAAATGCCCTGGTTGCTTGCATCGGTGGCAAGTCGGTCTGGGACGCTCAGAGCTGTTATTGGGTGTTCCTGAGTGTCGGACGGGCCCTGTGGGCACCGGGGCTCGGAATTCAGCACGAGGGGGTGCACGGTAAACCTCTCTGGGTTCGACCCGTGCTGGAGCTCGGTAGTTCATGGGTTCGTGAAGACGGGAGTCATAATGTTCATCGGCCAATTTGGCTGCTTCTTCTAAGGTAGAAGGCCGCCTGTCTCGCAGCCATTCCTTCCCTTGCTGTTCCATGCCATTATAAAAATGTTCTAAGAGAAACAATTGTAAAATTTCCTCCCCAGTCACCGCTTTACTTCCGCTCAGCCAGTGATTTGCCGCTCTCCGCATTCGGTGCGCCCATTCCATATGGGTATCGTTAGGCTTCTTTTCCGTGCCCCGAAACTGTCGGCGATACGTGTCCGGAGTTACAGCGTACCGTCGCAACAGTGTCTCCTTAACTAGCTCATACTGTGTCACTTCCTTAGCACCCAGAGTACGAAAGGCTTCCAGGGCTCGCCCGGATAGTTTCCCAGACAATATCGTGGGCCACTCTCTGTTGGGAATCTGGTGCAGGGCACATTGCCTTTCGAAGTCCGCCAAATATTCATCAATCCCTGTCTCGCTCTCTAGGAAGGGTCGAAATGCCGCATAGGGTATCTTGGGCCTCCCAGCATTTTCGACAGGGATGATTACCTGCGGGGCTTCAGCATTGCGGTGTGCGTTCGCTAGGTTGAGTTCGTGGGCTCGAGTCTCTCGTATATCCTCGTCCGCCTCCGCCATCAACTGCTGTACCAATTCCATGGAGGGGTTCGGCCCGTATAATGAGAGCCTTTCCCGAACAATCCTGGTTTTTTCGTCACTAATCGTGGTCGGTGTTTCCGCCATTGTGAAGCTCTGATCCAGTTCGGTCAATTCTGCGATCAGCTCTCTCCTCGGCCGGTTGCTGGCGTACCCCCCTCTGCTTTCAAGTAAATCCTTTAGGGTTGTACGCTTCAATTTTTCGTAAGCGCTCTCCATCTGTTCTGTACCTCTCCTAGGAAATCCAGGAAAATCCCGCCGCTGCCGCCAAATGTTACGGTTACCCTTAGTCTCGCTGAGAGATGGACCGCTTAGTAGCCTGGATCCCTATTGCTAAAGAGGGGAGAAGCTGCTTTCCATAGTATTCTATATGAGTCTCGCAAATATAGAATAATCTCCCTTAGCTGCAGTACAGCTAGGATACCCTTCTGCCCACAAAAACGAGTCAACGCTGCGATTGAGGGTCAAAACAAGAACTCAGGACTGGGATGCCCAGCCTGCTTTTTATTAAGGTTACATGCACACAGGGCACTCCCAGGGGGAGAGGGGGGGAAGCACAAAATCCCCCATCACACATTTAGATAGAGAGCACTGTCCTTTGACAGGCCACAATAGGATTACAGTACTTAAGATAACAAGTTTACAAGTTCATCTTATCAATTAGCAGTCTGGCTCCAGAGGTGATTAGACAATAGTTTCTAAAAGCTGAAAAAAAAGAGTTAACTCTTTATGAAATGAAACTTGTTACGGTTTTCTTGGAGCCCTTCTTAGGCGCTGGCTTGCTGGTTCAGGCATTGCTGCTGGGAAATAAGCTTTTCACAACAAAATAACTAATGCTTCTGTAACACCGCCGGCGGGTCTTCTCCAGGACTGCGCTTGGTTCGCTGCGTTTAGGGGACACTCTGGTCTTTTGTGCCCTAGTTGCTTACATCTAAAGCACCGAATAGGTTGTGAGTAGCCCCGCGAATTGAACAGGGCTCTCTGAGGGTAGTTCGTGGCCGGAGGCCGTGTGGTATAGCGGTGCGCCGGGGTTTGGTAACTGGCAGCTGCTGGGGTGACTGGGGGTCTGTACTCCACTCTAGCAGGGGGCTTAGTGGTAGCAATGTCCAGTTTGCGGGCATCCGTATACTCATCTGCCAAGCGAGCCGCTTCCTGCAGGGTGGAGGGTTTACGGTCCCGAACCCACTCTCGAACTCCTGCGGGTAATTTGTCGAAGCAATGTTCCAACAGGAATAGCTGCAGCACCTCTTCCCCAGATATGGCTTGGCACCCCGCTATCCAGTGAGCTGCTGTGCGGTGCACCTTACATGCCCACTCAAGGTAGGAATCTCCAGCTAATTTAACAGTGTCTCTGAACCGTCTCCGGTATGCCTCCGGTGTAACCGCATACCTGGAGAGCAGAGCCTCTTTTACAGTATTATAATCCCTGACTTCCTCATCTGGAATGGCCCGAAAAGCCTCTCTGGCCCGGCCGGATAATTTTCCAGATAATATCGTGACCCAGTCCTCTGCGGGTACCTTGTGTAGTGCACATTGCCTCTCAAAATCCGCAAGGTACCCATCAATCTCTCCTTCTGTTTCCAGGAAGTTTTTAAAAGCTGCAAAATTTACTTTTCTCTTTTCCATCTTAGTCAGTATTGTAATAATCCCCCTCTTCCTGAGGTTACTGGCTTGTGTAGTTGCTCTTCTGGGCGATAAGGTTCATTCCGTCGCTGCCACCAATGTTACGGTACCAACAGTGTACCAAGGGTTAATACCAGGGAACAACGTCCTGCATAGGGAATCAGCAATTCACAAACCAGCCAGTTTTCAGGTTTAAACAGAATATCTGCTTTATTTGAAGGCAGCACACAGATTTATACACCCTCGCTTCAGGTTACAAAGGGCATTGGTTTAACAGTAAAGCAAACATATGAACAATGCATCAAACAATTGTCTATTCACAGGTAAAACAGATTAACATATTAAGTTAATTAACTAGGGAAGAACGTTTACTCAGACAATCTGATGTTGGGCAGTCTAGTTAACATAATCACACAAGGACACAATCAGTTTACCCAGACAGACTCCTGAGACACAATCAGATCTTAAACATACATAGAATACATCTTATTACAGAATATAGGAACAGTTCTTATTAGCTATAAAGTCTTTTATGCCCACTTTGCTTATAGAGTCACAATTGCTCCCACAAGGGGCACTCACACCCTGTACCCATCCTGTATTTATGGATACAGGGTGACATAGACATAAGACAGAGGTATGAAAGTACATGGGGTGTCCAGCATATAAAATTACATATTTCCATGCAGTCTCTGGGTATCCTTAAGCCCATGTACCTCCAGCCCAAAGAATGTTCCATAACAGGCCCTCCAATGTACAGTGGCGAGATTGGTTTTGTCACAAGCTGTATCCTTATAGGAAGCACATGGTCAGCTGTAATCGCTAGTGACAGATACACGATCAGTATATTAGTATTTAGCTGTCTCTATCCTTATAGGAAGCGCATGGTCAGCTGTAATCACTAGTGACAGATACACGATCAGTATATTAGTATTTAGCTGTCTGTATCCTTATAGGAAGTGCATGGTCAGCTGTAATCACTAGTGACAGATACACAATCAGTATATCAGTATTTAGCTATCTGTATCCTTATAGGAAGCGCATGGTCAGCTGTAATCACTAGTGACAGATACACGATCAGTATATTAGTATTTAGCTATCTGTATCCTTATAGGAAGCGCATGGTCAGCTGTAATCACTAGTGACAGATACACGATCAGTATATTAGTATTTAGCTATCTGTATCCTTGTAGGAAGCGCATGGTTAGCTGTAATCGCTAGTGACAGATACACGATCAGTATATTAGTATTTAGCTGTATCCTTATAGGAAGCACATGGTCAGCTGTAATCACTAGTGACAGATACACGATCAGTATATTAGTATTTAGCTGTATCCTTATAGGAAGCGCATGGTCAGCTGTAATCACTAGTGACAGATACACGATCAGTATATTAGTATTTAGCTGTATCCTTATAGGAAGAGCATGGTCAGCTGTAATCACTAGTGACAGATACAGGATCAGTATATTAGTATTTAGCTGTCTGTATCCTTATAGGAAGCTCATGGTCAGCTGTAATCACTAGTGACAGATACACGATCAGTATATTAGTATTTAGCTGTCTGTATCTGTGACAGACCCTTCTGTCAGGACTGAAGGAGTTAATTGTGTTTAGCTAAGAAACTAATTTCTATAGACAGGTTTTCTGGCCTCAGCTATTGTGTGCTATAATTACATTTAAGTAATAAACAGGCCATTGTTTAATCACCCTCAGAGAGCAGACGCTAGGTGATAAGACAAGCCAAATGTGTTTAAGTTGTTATCTGCCTAAGTAAAGTATTTAAGTAATGTAATTCTACTGTTTCATAAAAGGGCGTCTTCCCCTTTTTATCTAAATGTACAAGAGTCTTTCAACCCCCCCATCTGGGGTCAAACCTGTATAAATACTAGGCATCTAGCCTTTAATAAATGTCATTCTGTTTAAACCTGAAAACTGGCTGGTTTGTGAATTGCTGATTTCCTATGCAGGACGTTGTTCATCTGGTATTAAACCTTGGTACACTGTTGGTACCGTAACATTGGTGGCAGCGGTGGGATGAACCTTATCGCCCAGAAGAGCAACTACACAAGCCAGTAACCTCAGGAAGAGGGGGATTATTACAATACTGACTAAGATGGAAAGACTACCAGGAACAGAAAGAACAAATGGGCCCAGCATAGCAGACAGAACCCCTGAAGAAGCAAGCTTTGATCGGGCGGTTAAAATAAGACTGGCATATTATGGCCCCAACCCATCTGCGGAAATTATCGACCGGGTCATAGCAGCTGTGGAGGCCAACCTACTTCGCCAAAGCGGCGCTGCAGCAAACCCAGTGGAAAAGAGAAAAGTAAATTTTGCAGCTTTTAAAAACTTCCTGGAAACAGAAGGAGAGATTGATGGGTACCTTGCGGATTTTGAGAGGCAATGTGCACTACACAAGGTACCCGCAGAGGACTGGGTCACGATATTATCCGGAAAATTATCCGGCCGGGCCAGTGAGGCTTTTCGGGCCATTCCAGATGAGGAAGTCGGGGATTATAATACTGTAAAAGAGGCTCTGCTCTCCAGGTATGCGGTTACACCGGAGGCATACCGGAGGCGGTTCAGAGACACTGTTAAATTAGCTGGAGATTCCTACCTTGAGTGGGCATGTAAGGTGCACCGCACAGCAGCTCACTGGATAGCGGGGTGCCAAGCCGTATCTGGGGAAGAGGTGCTGCAGCTATTCCTGTTGGAACATTGCTTCGACAAGTTACCCGCAGGCGTTCAAGAGTGGGTTCGGGACCGTAAACCCTCCACCCTGCATGAAGCGGCTCGCTTGGCAGATGAGTATACGGATGCCCGCAAACTGGACACTGCTACCACTAAGCCCCCTGCTAGAGTGGAGTACAGACCCCCAGTCACCCCAGCAGCTGCCAGTTACCAACCCCCGGCGCACCGCTATACCACACGGCATCTGGCCACGAACTACCCTCAGAGAGCCCGGTTCAATTCGCGGGGCTACTCACAACCGATTCGATGCTTTGGATGTAAGCAACTAGGGCACAAAAGACCAGAGTGTCCCCTAAATGCAGCGAACCAAGCACAGTCCTGGAGAAGACCTGCCGGCGGAATCACACGTAACCCTCAGCCTGCGGCCCGCTACGTAGAGGCGCAAGAATGCTGGAGCATCCTACATGAGGCAGACCTTGTGCAAGCTGCCCACCGGAATAACCGGCAACTGGTTAAAGTGAATGGGAAGAAGGTCAGTGGTCTACGGGATACTGGTGCTACCATGACCTTGCTTCAAAAGAACTTGGTGTCTGAGAAACAGTACACTGGAGACACTGTGGCTGTGAGGGTAGCAGGGGGCGATGTGTTCAGCCTACCTGTTGCCAGGGTACATTTGGATTGGGGAGTGGGCGCTAGACCTGTGAATGTGGGGGTCAAGAAGGACTTACCTGCTGATGTTCTTCTTGGAAATGACTTGGCTCCCCTTGTTTCTGCCTATGCTCCCATGGGTCCCGCTGATGTTAACCCTGTGACTACCCGTGCTCAGATCCGTGCAGCAGAGACTGACCCCCCTGCTGCTAAGCCCCAGGATGCTGAGCTCAGTAAATCTCTATCCGCTATTGATACGTGGAAGTCCCGTTAAAATGCTCTGATGAAGGAGAAGAGGAGCGCAGAGGAAAAAGCACGTTTAGAACGTGAATCTCTGCTAGACAAGCTGCACCGACAGACTGCAGAAAACACCAGCTTGAGAGTGGAACATGAAACATTAAAGACAAACTTAGCGACACTGGAGGAGAAGCTGACGCTGGCTCATAGTGAGGGGCTGCAACTCAAGGGCACCCTACGTCAGTATGAAGGGATTGTGGATACCTATAAAGAGCAGGTACAGAAAACTCGTAAAGAAGCTGATGGGATTTTGAAGGACTGTTTAGCCCTGGTCTGGGCACTGAGGAAGTTGAACCCTTCTTTGTATGGACAGGAATTCTCTCTCATAACGGGAATACAGATGGATTGTCCTGGCAAACTGACATGCCTACCACCTCCTAGTCCGGTCATCCCCAGGTTGACCCGCCAAAGGGTCAAGCCGGGTCTGCCGGAGTGTTCCACAAGGGGGGAGATATGTGACAGACCCTTCTGTCAGGACTGAAGGAGTTAATTGTGTTTAGCTAAGAAACTAATTTCTATAGACAGGTTTTCTGGCCTCAGCTATTGTGTGCTATAATTACATTTAAGTAATAAACAGGCCATTGTTTAATCACCCTCAGAGAGCAGACGCTAGGTGATAAGACAAGCCAAATGTGTTTAAGTTGTTATCTGCCTAAGTAAAGTATTTAAGTAATGTAATTCTACTGTTTCATAAAAGGGCGTCTTCCCCTTTTTATCTAAATGTACAAGAGTCTTTCAACCCCCCCATCTGGGGTCAAACCTGTATAAATACTAGGCATCTAGCCTTTAATAAATGTCATTCTGTTTAAACCTGAAAACTGGCTGGTTTGTGAATTGCTGATTTCCTATGCAGGACGTTGTTCATCTGTTATTAAACCTTGGTACACTGTTGGTACCGTAACAGTATCCTTATAGGAAGCGCATGGTCAGCTGTAATCACTAGTGACAGATACACGATCAGTATATTAGTATTTAGCTATCTGTATCCTTATAGGAAGCACATGGTCAGCTGTAATCACTAGTGACAGATACACGATCAGTATATTAGTATTTAGCTGTATCCTTATAGGAAGAGCATGGTCAGCTGTAATCACTAGTGACAGATACACGATCAGTATATTAGTATTTAGCTATCTGTATCCTTATAGGAAGCGCATGGTCAGCTGTAATCACTAGTGACAGATACACGATCAGTATATTAGTATTTAGCTATCTGTATCCTTATAGGAAGCGCACGGTCAGCTGTAATCACTAGTGACAGATACACGATTAGTATATTAGTATTTAGCTGTCTGTATCCTTATAGGAAGCGCATGGTCAGCTGTAATCACTAGTGACAGATACACGATCAGTATATTAGTATTTAGCTGTCTGTATCCTTATAGGAAGCGCATGGTCAGCTGTAATCATTAGTGACAGATACACGATCAGTATATTAGTATTTAGCTGTCTGTATCCTTATAGGAAGAGCACGGTCAGCTGTAATCACAAGTGACAGATACATGATCAGTATATTAGTATTTAGCTGTCTGTATCCTTATAGGAAGCGCATGGTCAGCTGTAATCACTAGTGACAGATACACGATCATTATATTAGTATTTAGCTTTATCCTTATAGGAAGCACATGGTCAGCTGTAATCACTAGTGACAGATACACGATCAGTATATTAGTATTTAGCTGTCTGTATCTTTATAGGAAGCGCATGGTCAGCTGTAATCACTAGTGACAGATACACGATCAGTATATTAGTATTTAGCTATCTGTATCCTTATAGGAAGCGCACGGTCAGCTGTAATCACTAGTGACAGATACACGATCAGTATATTAGTATTTAGCTATCTGTATCCTTATAGGAAGCGCATGGTCAGCTGTAATCACTAGTGACAGATACACGATCAGTATATTAGTATTTAGCTGTCTGTATCCTTATAGGAAGCGCACGGTCAGCTGTAATCACTAGTGACAGATACACGATCAGTATATTAGTATTTAGCTATCTGTATCCTTATAGGAAGCGCATGGTCAGCTGTAATCACTAGTGACAGATACACGATCAGTATATTAGTATTTAGCTGTATCCTTATAGGAAGCGCATGGTCAGCTGTAATCACTAGTGACAGATACACGATCAGTATATTAGTATTTAGCTGTATCCTTATAGGAAGCGCATGGTCAGCTGTAATCACTAGTGACAGATACACGATCAGTATATTAGTATTTAGCTATCTGTATCCTTATAGGAAGCACATGGTCAGCTGTAATCACTAGTGACAGATACACGATCAGTATATTAGTATTTTGCTGTCTGTATCCTTATAGGAAGAGCACGGTCAGCTGTAATCACTAATGGCAGATACACGATCAGTATATTAGTATTTAGCTATCTGTATCCTTATAGGAAGCGCATGGTCAGCTGTAATCACTAGTGACAGATACACGATCAGTATATTAGTATTTAGCTATCTGTATCCTTATAGGAAGCGCATGGTCAGCTGTAATCACTAGTGACAGATTCATGATCAGTATATTAGTATTTAGCTATCTGTATCCTTATAGGAAACGCATGGTCAGCTGTAATCACTAGTGACAGATACACGATCAGTATATTAGTATTTAGCTGTCTGTATCCTTATAGGAAGAGCACGGTCAGCTGTAATCACTAGTGACAGATACACGATCAGTATATTAGTATTTAGCTGTCTGTATCCTTATAGGAAGAGCACGGTCAGCTGTAATCACTAATGGCAGATACACGATCAGTATATTAGTATTTAGCTGTCTGTATCCTTATAGGAAGCGCATGGTCAGCTGTAATCACTAGTGACAGATACACGATCAGTATATTAGTATTTAGCTATCTGTATCCTTATAGGAAGCACATGGTCAGCTGTAATCACTAGTGACAGATACACGATCAGTATATTAGTATTTTGCTGTCTGTATCCTTATAGGAAGAGCACGGTCAGCTGTAATCACTAATGGCAGATACACGATCAGTATATTAGTATTTAGCTATCTGTATCCTTATAGGAAGCGCATGGTCAGCTGTAATCACTAGTGACAGATACACGATCAGTATATTAGTATTTAGCTATCTGTATCCTTATAGGAAGCGCATGGTCAGCTGTAATCACTAGTGACAGATTCATGATCAGTATATTAGTATTTAGCTATCTGTATCCTTATAGGAAACGCATGGTCAGCTGTAATCACTAGTGACAGATACACGATCAGTATATTAGTATTTAGCTGTCTGTATCTGTTACGGTTGCCTCCAGGCTGGCTGGAAGTTGGACCGTAGAAAAGGATGCTCCTAGCGCTCACCAAAGGAGCAGCAGCACCGTGGACACTATAACTGCTGCGTAGCCACCATAAGTAATGCGGACTCTATGAACCACCGCTGCTGGGCTGGTATCTCGCCGTCTGTTCTGCGCCCTGGACCTATGACCAGGCTCCAGTAGGTGAACCTCTTCCTTCTGTAGCAATCCCTGTAGCTAAGGGAGTATGAAGAGCATAGCAATCCCTGTAGTGATTATAAGCTGTATCCTACAAACATGAGTCAAAGCTTCAAGTTAGAGGGTCAACATAGGTCTGATGTGCTGGAGCACACAGCCTGCTTTTATTCAGGTTACATGCAAACAGGACACTCTCAGGGGGAGGCATAAAATCCCCCATCACACATTTGATATTAGATAGAGAGACACTCCCTTTGACAGGCCACAACATTTACTTCAGCAGATAACATTACACACAATAAAACAATGCAGTCCACCTTATCAATACTAGTCTGATTAGACAATGGGAAAGTTGATCACTAAACCTAATTAGAGCTAATCCCAGCAGACTTGTATTTAGAATAGGTTTCTTGAAGCTGAACAAAATTTAACTCTTAATGGCACACAATGAAACTGAACCAAGTGGGAGAAAGCCAGGGACAAGTCATTTCACAGGTCTGGGGACATAGTCTTAAAGGGGCATTGTTCATCAAAGTCACAATATGTCCCCAGATGGTTCTTAAAGGGCTACACACACCCAACAAAAGTCAATATGTCCTCAGGGGCACAATCTTCCAGGGGCCATAGTCATGTGGAAGGAGGCTGGCAAATAGGCTTCTCCAAAATCCAGGGAAGCAGGGCAATTTTTCATTTAAAGGGCAAGTTACAAACAGCAGTTTGTAACATATCTCCCCTTTTGGAGGGAGACTAACCAGGCACCTGACCTTCTGCCGGTCAGTGCCCAAGTTAGTCTCGCAACCCACCCACAAATAATCGCTAGCAGAAAAGTAGCCCCCCCACAATACGTAGTACTGGCCTGTAAGTTCCAGGTTGCAGGATGAAAGTGCAGCATCCTCGGCCTTCCTGGTGCAGCTGGGCAAATAGCTGATGGTACTTGGGGGGCAGAGGCCAGCGGCACTCTGCCCTGGTGCCAGCGCTTCTGCTGGGGTGAGGGGTTTGCAGGTCAGTTCTGTAACAAGGACAAGGTCTGTAGGGCAGAGGCCAGCAGCGCTCTGTCCTGATGCCAGCTCTTCTGCTGGGGGAATTGGGGCATAGTCCTGCCCGGTGGCAAAGGGAACGTGGGGGTCAGTGGGGGCCAACATCTCCACTGTTAACCCTGGGCCCAAGTTAGGAGTTAGCTGGGGAGGGGGAGATTGGCTTACCTCCTCCTCCTGATACTCCGGCGGCCGTTGGGAAGGGAGGTCGATGCTCTCCGCTTCCTGTGGAACATGCTGCGGCTGGGGAGAGAGACCGGTTGTCTCCTCTCCCTGGAAGGCACACTCCGGCTGGGGAGGGAGGTCGATGCTCTCCCCTCCCTGTAGCTGGGTCTGTCGCTGGGGATCTGGGCCGCCTGCCCAGCATCCCTGTAGGGCCGGTAGAGAGACTGCGGTCCCATCTCCACCTGCCTGCTGGGGGTCCTCCCAGGACCAGTCTATGAGGCCTGCTGCCTCTGGTATCTCTGGTTGGGGTTGGGGAAGGAGACCGGTTGTCTCTTCCCTCTGCACAGTATACTGCCGCTGGGGAGGGAGGTCGCTGCTCCCCTCTCCCTGTGGAACATGCTGCGGCTGGGGAGAGAGACCAGGTGTCCATACCCTCAAACTCCACAGTTGGCGCTCAAAGGCTCGTGCCGCTTTGTTCTCCGTATCCAATTCCCGGATGATGCGACTGACTACCTCCTGCACAGGGTCTGGACCATATCGGACTAGCCGCCTCTTTACCTCTGGAACGAAATCCGCGCCCTCATAGCGACGGATCCGGTTGAGGTGCTCTTCACATGGTTCTGACCAGTATCTTGTCAGCTCCATGCTGCTGTAGGTAGGGACGCTGCGCAGTGGCTAGCGTTGCCCTCAATAACTCTCCTACGATACCAGTGCTGTTGTGGTGCTGCTCCTTGCGCTAGGACGCCAATCCCACCGCTGCCGCCAAATGTTACGGTTGCCTCCAGGCTGGCTGGAAGTTGGACCGTAGAAAAGGATGCTCCTAGCGCTCACCAAAGGAGCAGCAGCACCGTGGACACTATAACTGCTGCGTAGCCACCATAAGTAATGCAGACTCTATGAACCACCGCTGCTGGGCTGGTATCTCGCCGTCTGCTCTGCGCCCTGGACCTATGACCAGGCTCCAGTAGGTGAACCTCTTCCTTCTGTAGCAATCCCTGTAGCTAAGGGAGTATGAAGAGCATAGCAATCCCTGTAGTGATTATAAGCTGTATCCTACAAACATGAGTCAAAGCTTCAAGTTAGAGGGTCAACATAGGTCTGATGTGCTGGAGCACACAGCCTGCTTTTATTCAGGTTACATGCAAACAGGACACTCTCAGGGGGAGGCATAAAATCCCCCATCACACATTTGATATTAGATAGAGAGACACTCCCTTTGACAGGCCACAACATTTACTTCAGCAGATAACATTACACACAATAAAACAATGCAGTCCACCTTATCAATACTAGTCTGATTAGACAATGGGAAAGTTGATCACTAAACCTAATTAGAGCTAATCCCAGCAGACTTGTATTTAGAATAGGTTTCTTGAAGCTGAACAAAATTTAACTCTTAATGGCA
Source organism: Bombina bombina (assembly GCF_027579735.1). NCBI lineage: Eukaryota > Metazoa > Chordata > Amphibia > Anura > Bombinatoridae > Bombina > Bombina bombina. The sequence continues at coordinate 1,294,700,911 of NC_069501.1, forward strand.
CACAATGAAACTGAACCAAGTGGGAGAAAGCCAGGGACAAGTCATTTCACAGGTCTGGGGACATAGTCTTAAAGGGGCATTGTTCATCAAAGTCACAATATGTCCCCAGATGGTTCTTAAAGGGCTACACACACCCAACAAAAGTCAATATGTCCTCAGGGGCACAATCTTCCAGGGGCCATAGTCATGTGGAAGGAGGCTGGCAAATAGGCTTCTCCAAAATCCAGGGAAGCAGGGCAATTTTTCATTTAAAGGGCAAGTTACAAACAGCAGTTTGTAACAGTATCCTTATAGGAAACGCATGGTCAGCTGTAATCACTAGTGACAGATACACGATCAGTATATTAGTATTTAGCTGTCTGTATCCTTATAGGAAGCGCATGGTCAGCTGTAATCACTAGTGACAGATACACGATCAGTATATTAGTATTTAGCAGTCTGTATCCTTATAGGAAGAGCACGGTCAGCTGTAATCTCTAGTGACAGATACACGATCAGTATATCAGTATTTAGCTATCTGTATCCTTATAGGAAGCGCACGGTCAGCTGTAATCACTAGTGACAGATACAGGATCAGTATATTAGTATTTAGCTATCTGTATCCTTATAGGAAGCGCATGGTCAGCTGAAATCACTAGTGACAGATACAGGATCAGTATATTAGTATTTAGCTGTCTGTATCCTTATAGGAAGCGCATGGTCAGCTGTAATCACTAGTGACAGATACACGATCAGTATATTAGTATTTAGCTGTCTGTATCCTTATAGGAAGCGCACGGTCAGCTGTAATCACTAGTGACAGATACACGATCAGTATATTAGTATTTAGCTGTATCCTTATAGGAAACGCATGGTCAGCTGTAATCACTAGTGACAGATACACGATCAGTATATTAGTATTTAGCTGTCTGTATCCTTATAGGAAACGCATGGTCAGCTGTAATCACTAGTGACAGATACACGATCAGTATATCTTTTTTTTTTTTAAATCTTTTTTATTGGGGGTGAAGCTACAAAAAGAAAAACAATACAATACGATTCATCTCAGAAAAATACAAGTACATCTCTTTCAAATACAGAAAAAGGAAGAAAAAACTGAAATGACACGTTTCTGCGTTGCCTGACCTTTGCTTATTTTTCCAGTTATAACTGATCAATTTTACTGGAATATCTTAGCTACTCCCACCAATGCCTTTTATCTAATTTCTTACATTCGCTTTAGGAACGCTCAATCCCAATCTTTTCCGTCCGAAATATTTTGATCTGTTCCTGAACCAGTGTCTTGATTTTGCCAACTTAATCTTTATCTTGAACTAGTCTATATCCTATGTAGATACTACGTATAGTCTGTCTTAACATATAATAGAGTATACTCTGAGTTGTCTCACGAAAACTCAAAGAAAATTAGTATTGCTACCCCAGAGGGGGGGGGGGGGGACAGAGGGAGAGAGAGAAAAAAGAAAAAAAAAAAAAAACACATAACAATCCTGTCTTATTACCTGTATAACCAGTTTGGAGGTACTGAGCCATCTAAAGTTAATTCTAAAAAGGGTATCGAGTCTCGAAAGGGAGATAAGATGTGATATTGTATTGTTATAGGTTCTCCGTGGATATAGGCTTTCCACTTCTTGAAAAATATATTAATCTTTTTGTCTACCTCTTTATCCAGTCCGATTATCTCTAGGAAAATCTGACTTCTCATATGATTTACAAATTCCGCTATAGAAGGGGGCATCTTTTGCTTCCATATTTTACATATTTGATTTCTAGCTATCAAGATTGCTGTATTTATAAATAATCTGTCTCCCTTGTTTTGAGATGGGTATAAAAAAAATATATGTTTTGCTCCCAGTTCTATCGTTGCTCCTATTTTTTTATTTACCCAGTATTGGATCTTATTCCAAAATTGTACAATCTTGGGGCATCCCCAAAGATAATGCAGTAGGTCCGCTTTAACCTTATGGCATTTAGGGCATGCTACCTGAAGTTGAGACCATTTAGCAATTCTGGCTGGGGTTAGATAGAAGTTGTTGACAACCTTATACTACACGATCAGTATATTAGTATTTAGCTATCTGTATCCTTATAGGAAGCGCATGGTCAGCTGTAATCATTAGTGACAGATACACGATCAGTATATTAGTATTTAGCTGTCTGTATCCTTATAGGAAGCGCACGGTCAGCTGTAATCACTAGTGACAGATACATGATCAGTATATTAGTATTTAGCTATCTGTATCCTTATAGGAAGCGCATGGTCAGCTGTAATCACTAGTGACAGATACACGATCAGTATATCAGTATTTAGCTGTCTGTATCTGTTACGGTACCAACAGTGTACCAAGGGTTAATACCAGGGAACAACGTCCTGCATAGGGAATCAGCAATTCACAAACCAGCCAGTTTTCAGGTTTAAACAGAATATCTGCTTTATTTGAAGGCAGCACACAGATTTATACACCCTGGCTTCAGGTTACAAAGGGCATTGATTTAACAGTAAAGCAAACATATGAACAATGCATCAAACCTCTAACAATTGTCTATTCACAGGTAAAACAGATTAACATATTAAGTTAATTAACTAGGGAAGAACGTTTACTCAGACAATCTGATGTTGGGCAGTCTAGTTAACATAATCACACAGGGACACAATCAGTTTACCCAGACAGACTCCTGAGACACAATCAGATCTTAAACATACATAGAATACATCTTATTAGAGAATATAGGAACAGTTCTTATTAGCTATAAAGTCTTTTATGCCCACTTTGCTTATAGAGTCACAATTGCTCCCACAAGGGGCACTCACACCCTGTACCCATCCTGTATTTATGGATACAGGGTGACATAGACATAAGACAGAGTTATGAAAGTACATGGGGTGTCCAGCATATAAAATTCCACATTTCCATGCAGTCTCTGGGTATCCTTAAGCCCATGTACCTCCAGCCCAAAGAATGTTCCATAACAGGCCCTCCAATGTACAGTGGCGAGATTGGTTTTGTCACATCTCTCCCCTTTTCCAAACAGACTAACAGGGTATCTGACCTCCTGCCGGTCAGTGCCCTGGTAAGTCCAGCAACCCACCCATAAAACACAATTAGTAGTACAGCCCACCCACAATAAATGGTTACTACACCTGAGTACGGGGAAAACTTGTCCATGTCCAGGTGCCTCACCACAGCTGTGTGGGGGACTGGTACGCTGAATTGGTGGGTTGCGAGGTGGGCAGAGACCAGCTGTACTCTGCCCGGGTGCCAGCACTACCATGGAAGTAGCCTGGTGGGAGCCTGGTTGCTGGAGGGGAAGACCGACTGTCTCCCCTTCGGATACATAGCTGTGCTGCTGGAGGGGGAGACCAATCGTCTCCCCTTTGGCTAAACAGCCGTGTTGCTGGGGGACAGGACCATCAAACTCCTCTCCCTCTGGTTTGTCAGTTTGCTGGGACAATCCATCTGTATTCCCGTTATGAGAGAGAATTCCTGTCCATACAAACAAGGGTTCAAATTCCTCAGTGCCCAGACCAGGGCCAAACAGTCCTTCAAAATCCCATCAGCTTCTTTACGAGTTTTCTGTACCTGCTCTTTATAGGTATCCACAATCCCTTCATACTGACATAGGGTGCCCTTGAGTTGCTGCACCTCACTATGAGCCAGCGTCAGCTTCTCCTCCAGTGTCACTAAGTTTGTCTTTAATGTTTCATGTTCCACTCTCAAGCTGGTGTTTTCTGCAGTCTGTCGGTGCAGCTTGTCTAGCAGAGATTCCTGTTCTAAACGTGCTTTTTCCTCTGCGCTCCTCTTCTCCTTCATCAGCGCATTGTAACGGGACCTCCACATATCAATAGCGGATAGAGATTTACTGAGCTCAGCGTCCTGGGGCTTAGCAGCAGGTGGGTCAGTCTCTGCTGCACGGATCTGGGCACGGGTAGTCACAGAGTTAACATCAGCGGGACCCATAGGAGCGTAGGCAGAAACAAGGGGGGCCAAGTCATTTCCAAGAAGAACATCAGCAGGTAAGTCCTTCTTGATCCCCACATTCACAGGTCTAGCGCCCACTCCCCAATCCAAATGTACCCTGGCAACAGGTAGGCTGAACACATCGCCCCTTGCTACCCTCACAGCCACAGTGTCTCCAGTGTACTGTTTCTCAGACACCAAGTTCTTTTGAAGCAAGGTCATGGTAGCACCAGTATCCCGTAGACCACTGACCTTCTTCCCATTCACTTTAACCAGTTGCCGGTTATTCCGGTGGGCAGCTTGCACAAGGTCTGCCTCATGTAGGATGCTCCAGCATTCTTGCGCCTCTACGTAGCGGGCCGCAGGCTGAGGATTACGTGGGATTCCGCCGGCGGGTCTTCTCCAGGACTGCGCTTGGTTCGCTGCGTTTAGGGGACACTCTGGTCTTTTGTGCCCTAGTTGCTTACATCCAAAGCACCGAATAGGTTGTGAGTAGCACCGCAGGGCTCTCTGAGGGTAGTTCGTGGCCGGAGGCCGTGTGGTATAGTGGTGCGCCGGGGTTTGGTAACTGGCAGCTGCTGGGGTGACTGGGGGTCTGTACTCCCCTCTAGCAGGGGGCTTAGTGGTAGCAGTGTCCAGTTTGCGGGCATCCGTATACTCATCTGCCAAGCGAGCCGCTTCCTGCAGGGTGGAGGGTTTACGGTCCCGAACCCACTCTCGAACTCCTGCGGGTAATTTGTCGAAGCAATGTTCCAACAGGAATAGCTGCAGCACCTCTTCCCCAGATATGGCTTGGCACCCCGCTATCCAGTGAGCTGCTGTGCGGTGCACCTTACATGCCCACTCAAGGTAGGAATCTCCAGCTAATTTAACAGTGTCTCTGAACCGTCTCCGGTATGCCTCCGGTGTAACCGCATACCTGGAGAGCAGAGCCTCTTTTACAGTATTATAATCCCTGACTTCCTCATCTGGAATGGCCCGAAAAGCCTCTCTGGCCCGGCCGGATAATTTTCCAGATAATATCGTGACCCAGTCCTCTGCGGGTACCTTGTGTAGTGCACATTGCCTCTCAAAATCCGCAAGGTACCCATCAATCTCTCCTTCTGTTTCCAGGAAGTTTTTAAAAGCTGCAAAATGTACTTTTCTCTTTTCCATCTTAGTCAGTATTGTAATAATCCCCCTCTTCCTGAGGTTACTGGCTTGTGTAGTTGCTCTTCTGGGCGATAAGGTTCATTCCGTCGCTGCCACCAATGTTACGGTACCAACAGTGTACCAAGGGTTAATACCAGGGAACAACGTCCTGCATAGGGAATCAGCAATTCACAAACCAGCCAGTTTTCAGGTTTAAACAGAATATCTGCTTTATTTGAAGGCAGCACACAGATTTATACACCCTGGCTTCAGGTTACAAAGGGCATTGGTTTAACAGTAAAGCAAACATATGAACAATGCATCAAACCTCTAACAATTGTCTATTCACAGGTAAAACAGATTAACATATTAAGTTAATTAACTAGGGAAGAACGTTTACTCAGACAATCTGATGTTGGGCAGTCTAGTTAACATAATCACACAGGGACACAATCAGTTTACCCAGACAGACTCCTGAGACACAATCAGATCTTAAACATACATAGAATACATCTTATTAGAGAATATAGGAACAGTTCTTATTAGCTATAAAGTCTTTTATGCCCACTTTGCTTATAGAGTCACAATTGCTCCCACAAGGGGCACTCACACCCTGTACCCATCCTGTATTTATGGATACAGGGTGACATAGACATAAGACAGAGTTATGAAAGTACATGGGGTGTCCAGCATATAAAATTCCACATTTCCATGCAGTCTCTGGGTATCCTTAAGCCCATGTACCTCCAGCCCAAAGAATGTTCCATAACAGGCCCTCCAATGTACAGTGGCGAGATTGGTTTTGTCACAGTATCCTTATAGGAAGCGCATGGTCAGCTGTAATCACTAGTGACAGATACACGATCAGTATATTAGTATTTAGTATCTGTATCCTTATAGGAAGCGCATGGTCAGCTGTAATCACTAGTGACAGATACACGATCAGTATATTAGTATTTAGCTATCTGTATCCTTATAGGAAGCGCATGGTCAGCTGTAATCACTAGTGACAGATACACGATCAGTATATTAGTATTTAGCTGTCTGTATCCTTATAGGAAGCGCATGGTCAGCTGTAATCACTAGCGACAGATACACGATCAGTATATTAGTATTTAGCTATCTGTATCCTTATAGGAAGCGTATGGTCAGCTGTAATCACTAGTGACAGATACACGATCAGTATATTAGTATTTAGCTATCTGTATCCTTATAGGAAGAGCACGGTCAGCTGTAATCACTAGTGACAGATACACGATCAGTATATTAGTATTTAGCTATCTGTATCCTTATAGGAAGCGCATGGTCAGCTGTAATCACTAGTGACAGATACACGATCAGTATATTAGTATTTAGCTATCTGTATCCTTATAGGAAGCGCACGGTCAGCTGTAATCACTAGTGACAGATACATGATCAGTATATTAGTATTTAGCTATCTGTATCCTTATAGGAAGCGCATGGTCAGCTGTAATCACTAGTGACAGATACACGATCAGTATATCAGTATTTAGCTGTCTGTATCCTTATAGGAAGCGCATGGTCAGCTGTAATCACTAGTGACAGATACACGATCAGTATATTAGTATTTAGCTATCTGTATCCTTATAGGAAGCGCATGGTCAGCTGTAATCACTAGTGACAGATTCACGATCAGTATATTAGTATTTAGCTGTCTGTATCCTTATAGGAAGCGCATGGTCAGCTGTAATCACTAGTGACAGATACACGATCAGTATATTAGTATTTAGCTGTCTGTATCCTTATAGGAAGCGCATGGTCAGCTGTAATCACTAGTGACAGATACACGATCAGTATATTAGTATTTAGCTGTCTGTATCCTTATAGGAAACGCATGGTCAGCTGTAATCACTAGTGACAGATACACGATCAGTATATTAGTATTTAGCTGTCTGTATCCTTATAGGAAACGCATGGTCAGCTGTAATCACTAGTGACAGATACACGATCAGTATATTAGTATTTAGCTGTCTGTATCCTTATAGGAAGCGCATGGTCAGCTGTAATCACTAGTGACAGATACATGATCAGTATATTAGTATTTAGCTATCTGTATTCTTATAGGAAGCGTATGGTCAGCTGTAATCACTAGTGACAGATACACGATCAGTATATCAGTATTTAGCTGTCTGTATCCTTATAGGAAGCGCATGGTCAGCTGTAATCACTAGTGACAGATACATGATCAGTATATCAGTATTTAGCTGTCTGTATCCTTATAGGAAGCGCATGGTCAGCTGTAATCACTAGTGACAGATACACGATCAGTATATTAGTATTTAGCTGTCTGTATCCTTATAGGAAACGCATGGTCAGCTGTAATCACTAGTGACAGATACACGATCAGTATATTAGTATTTAGCTGTCTGTATCCTTATAGGAAGCGCATGGTCAGCTGTAATCACTAGTGACAGATACATGATCAGTATATTAGTATTTAGCTATCTGTATTCTTATAGGAAGAGCATGGTCAGCTGTAATCACTAGTGACAGATACACGATCAGTATATTAGTATTTAGCTGTCTGTATCCTTAAAGGAAGCTGTGACAGACCCTTCTGTCAGGACTGAAGGAGTTAACTGTGTTTAGCTTTAAGAAACTATTTTCTAAACACAAGTTGCTGGCTCCAACCATAATTTAGTTAGTGATAAGAATTCCATTGTTTAATCACCCTCAGAGAGAAAACGCCTAAGTGATAAGAAGAGCCAAGAGTGTCTTGTGGTTGAAGTGTTTAAGTAATATAATTCTATTGTTTCATGTAAAAGGGCGCTTTTCTCTCCATGTAATGTACAACAGTCTTTCAACCCCCATCTGGGGGGGGCAGACCTGCATAAATACTAGGCATAGCTGTTACAAACTGCTATTTGTGACTGGCCCTTTAAATGGAAGGTTGCCCTGCTTCCCTGGATTTTGGAGAAGCCTATTTGCCAGCCTCCTTCCTCATGACTATGGCCCCTGGAAGATTGTGCCCCTGAGAGTATATTGACTTTTGTTGGGTGTGTGTGGCCCTTTGGGAACCGTCTGGGGACATATTGTGACTTTGGTGAACAATGCCCCCTTTAAGACTATGTCCCCAGACCTGTGAAATGACTTGTCCCTGGCTTTCTCCCACTTGGTTCAGTTTCATTGTGTGCCATTAAGAGTTAAATTTTGTTCAGCTTCAAGAAACCTATTCTAAATACAAGTCTGCTGGGATTAGCTCTAATTAGGTTTAGTGATCAACTTTCCCATTGTCTAATCAGACTTCTAGTAGTGATAAGGTGGACTGCATTGTTTTATTGTGTGTAATGTTATCTGCTGAAGTAAATGTTGTGGCCTGTCAAAGGGAGTGTCTCTCTATCTAATATCAAATGTGTGATGGGGTATTTTATGCCTCCCCCTGAGAGTGTCCTGTTTGCATGTAACCTCAATAAAAAGCAGGCTGTGTGCTCCAGCACATCAGACCTATTTCTGACCCTCTAACTTGCAGCTTTGACGCATGTTTGTAGGGGACAGCTTATAATCACTACAGGGATTGCTATGTTTTTCATACTCCCTTAGCTACAGGGATTGCTACAGAAGGAAGCGGTTCGCCTACTGGAGCCTGGTCGTAGGTCCAGGGCGCAGAGCAGACGGCGAGATACCAGCCCAGCAGCGGTGGTTCATATAGTCTGCATTACTGATGGTGGCTACGCAGTAGTTATAGAGTGACTATGGTGCTGATGATCCTTTGGTGAGCGCTAGGAGCATCCTTTTCTACGGTCCAACTTCCAGCCAGCCTGGAGGCAACCGTAACATTCGGCGGCAGCGGTGGGATTGGCGTCCTAGCGCAAGGAGCACCACCACAACAGCACTGGTATCGTAGGAGAGTAATTGAGGGCAACGCTAGCCACTGCGCAGCGTCCCTACCTACAGCAGCATGGAGCTGACAAGATACTGGTCAGAACCATGTGAAGAGCACCTCAACCGGATCCGTCGCTATGAGGGCGCGGATTTCGTTCCAGAGGTAAAGAGGCGGCTAGTCCGATATGGTCCAGACCCTGCGCAGGAGGTAGTCAGTCGCATCATCCGGGAATTGGATACGGAGAACAAAGCGGCACAAGCCTTTGAGCGCCAACTGTGGAGTTTGAGGGTATGGACACCTGGTCTCTCTCCCCAGCCGCAGCATGTTCCACAGGGAGAGGAGAGCAGCGACCTCCCTCCCCAGCGGCAGTATACTGTGCAGAGGGAAGAGACAACCGGTCTCCTTCCCCAACCCCAACCAGAGATACCAGAGGCAGCAGGCCTCATAGACTGGTCCTGGGAGGACCCCCAGCAGGCAGGTGGAGATGGGACCGCAGTCTCTCTACCGGCCCTACAGGGATGCTGGGCAGGCGGCCCAGATCCCCAGCGACAGACCCAGCCACAGGGAGGGGAGAGCATCGACCTCCCTCCCCAGCCGGAGTGTGCCTTCCAGGGAGAGGAGACAACCGGTCTCTCTCCCCAGCCGCAGCATGTTCCACAGGAAGCGGAGAGCATCGACCTCCCTTCCCAACGGCCGCCGGAGTATCAGGAGGAGGAGGTAAGCCAATCTCCCCCTCCCCAGCTAACTCCTAACTTGGGCCCAGGGTTAACAGTGGAGATGTTAACCCCCACTGACCCCCACGTTCCCTTTGCCACCGGGCAGGACTATGCCCCAATTCCCCCAGCAGAAGAGCTGGCATCAGGACAGAGCGCTGCTGGCCTCTGCCCTACAGACCCCCTTGTTACAGGACTGGCCTGCAAACCCCTCACCCCAGCAGAAGCGCTGGCACCAGGGCAGAGTGCCGCTGGCCTCTGCCCCCCAAGTACCATCAGCTATTTGCCCAGCTGCACCAGGAAGGCAGAGGATGCTACACTTTCATCCTATAACCTGGAACCTACAGGCCAGTGCTACTTGTTGTGGGGGGGCTGCTTTGCTGCTAGTGTTTATTTGTGGGTGGGTTGCGAGACTAACTTAGGCACTGACCGACAGAAGGTCAGGTGCCTTGTTAGTCTCCCTCCAAAAGGGGAGATATGTTACAAACTGCTATTTGTGACTGGCCCTTTAAATGGAAGGTTGCCCTGCTTCCCTGGATTTTGGAGAAGCCTATTTGCCAGCCTCCTTCCTCATGACTATGGCCCCTGGAAGATTGTGCCCCTGAGAGTATATTGACTTTTGTTGGGTGTGTGTGGCCCTTTGGGAACCGTCTGGGGACATATTGTGACTTTGGTGAACAATGCCCCCTTTAAGACTATGTCCCCAGACCTGTGAAATGACTTGTCCCTGGCTTTCTCCCACTTGGTTCAGTTTCATTGTGTGCCATTAAGAGTTAAATTTTGTTCAGCTTCAAGAAACCTATTCTAAATACAAGTCTGCTGGGATTAGCTCTAATTAGGTTTAGTGATCAACTTTCCCATTGTCTAATCAGACTTCTAGTATTGATAAGGTGGACTGCATTGTTTTATTGTGTGTAATGTTATCTGCTGAAGTAAATGTTGTGGCCTGTCAAAGGGAGTGTCTCTCTATCTAATATCAAATGTGTGATGGGGGATTTTATGCCTCCCCCTGAGAGTGTCCTGTTTGCATGTAACCTCAATAAAAAGGAGGCTGTGTGCTCCAGCACATCAGACCTATTTCTGACCCTCTAACTTGCAGCTTTGACTCATGTTTGTAGGGGACAGCTTATAATCACTACAGGGATTGCTATGTTTTTCATACTCCATTAGCTACAGGGATTGCTACAGAAGGAAGAGGTTCGCCTACTGGAGCCTGGTCGTAGGTCCAGGGCGCAGAACAGACGGTGAGATACCAGCCCAGCAGCGGTGGTTCATATAGTCTGCATTACTGATGGTGGCTACGCAGTAGTTATAGAGTGACTATGGTGCTGATGATCCTTTGGTGAGCGCTAGGAGCATCCTTTTCTACGGTCCAACTTCCAGCCAGCCTGGAGGCAACCGTAACAATAGCCTTTAATAAATGTCATTCTGTTTAAACCTGAAAACTTGCTGGTTTGTGAATTGCTGATTCCCTATGCAGGACGTTGTTCCCTGGTATTAACCCTTGGTATCCTGTTGGTACCGTAACAATTGGTGGCAAGCGACGGAATGAACCTTATCGCCCAGAAGAGCAACTACACAAGCCAGTAACCTCAGGAAGAGGGGGATTATTACAATACTGACTAAGATGGAAAAGAGAAAAGTAAATTTTGCAGCTTTTAAAAACTTCCTGGAAACAGAAGGAGAGATTGATGGGTACCTTGCGGATTTTGAGAGGCAATGTGCACTACACAAGGTACCCGCAGAGGACTGGGTCACGATATTATCTGGAAAATTATCCGGCCGGGCCAGAGAGGCTTTTCGGGCCATTCCAGATGAGGAAGTCAGGGATTATAATACTGTAAAAGAGGCTCTGCTCTCCAGGTATGCGGTTACACCGGAGGCATACCGGAGGCGGTTCAGAGACACTGTTAAATTAGCTGGAGATTCCTACCTTGAGTGGGCATGTCAGGTGCACCGCACAGCAGCTCACTGGATAGCGGGGTGCCAAGCCATATCTGGGGAAGAGGTGCTGCAGCTATTCCTGTTGGAACATTGCTTCGACAAGTTACCCGCAGGAGTTCGAGAGTGGGTTCGGGACCGTAAACCCTCCACCCTGCAGGAAGCGGCTCGCTTGGCAGATGAGTATACGGATGCCCGCAAACTGGACACTGCTACCACTAAGCCCCCTGCTAGAGTGGAGTACAGACCCCCAGTCACCCCAGCAGCTGCCAGTTACCAAACCCCGGCGCACCGCTATACCACACGGCCTCCGGCCACGAACTACCCTCAGAGAGCCCTGTTCAATTTGCGGTGCTACTCAGAACCTATTCGGTGCTTTAGATGTAAGCAACTAGGGCACAAAAGACCAGAGTGTCCCCTAAACGCAGCGAACCAAGCGCAGTCCTGGAGAAGACCCGCCGGCGGAATCCCACGTAATCCTCAGCCTGCGGCCCGCTACGTAGAGCCGCAAGAATGCTGGAGCATCCTACATGAGGCAGACCTTGTGCAGCCTGCCCACCTGAATAACCGGCAACTGGTTAAAGTGAATGGGAAGAAGGTCAGTGGTCTACGGGATACTGGTGCTACCATGACCTTGCTTCAAAAGAACTTGGTGTCTGAGAAACAGTACACTGGAGACACTGTGGCTGTGAGGGTAGCAGGGGGCGATGTTGTTACAGAAGCATTAGTTATTTTGTTGTGAAGAGCTTATTTCCCAGCAGCAATGCCTGAACCAGCAAGCCAGCGCCTAAGAAGGGCTCCAAGAAAACCGTAACAAGTATCATTTCATAAAGAGTTAACTCTTTTTTTTCAGCTTTTAGAAACTATTGCCTAAATACACATTTTTGCTGGCCTCAGCTCTAAGTTTAGGGATAACCAATCCCATTGTCTAATCACCTCTGGAGCCAGACTGCTAATTGATAAGATGAACTTGTAAACTTGTTATCTTAAGTACTGTAATCCTATTGTGGCCTGTCAAAGGACAGTGCTCTCTATCTAAATGTGTGATGGGGGATTTTGTGCTTCCCCCCCCTCTCCCCCTGGGAGTGCCCTGTGTGCATGTAACCTTAATAAAAAGCAGGCTGGGCATCCCAGTGCTGAGTTCTTGTTTGACCCTCAATCGCAGCGTTGACTCGTTTTTGTGGGCAGAAGGGTATCCTAGCTGTACTACAGCTAAGGGAGATTATTCTATATTTGCGAGACTCATATAGAATACTATGGAAAGCAGCTTCTCCCCTCTTTAGCAATAGGGATCCAGGCTACTAAGCGGTCCATCTCTCAGCGAGACTAAGGGTAACCGTAACATTTGGCGGCAGCGGCGGGATTTTCCTGGATTTCCTAGGAGAGGTACAGAACGGATGGAGAGCGCTTACGAAAAATTGAAGCGTACAACCCTAAAGGATTTACTTGAAAGCAGAGGGGGGTACGCCAGCAACCGGCCGAGGAGAGAGCTGATCGCAGAATTGAACGAACTGGATCAGAGCTTCACAATGGCGGAAACACCGACCACGATTAGTGACGAAAAAACCAGGATTGTTCGGGAAAGGCTCTCATTATACGGGCCGAACCCCTCCATGGAATTGGTACAGCAGTTGATGGCGGAGGCGGACGAGGATATACGAGAGACTCGAGCCCACGAACTCAACCTAGCGAACGCACACCGCAATGCTGTAGCCCCGCAGGTAATCATCCCTGTCGAAAATGCTGGGAGGCCCAAGATACCCTATACGGCATTTCGACCCTTTCTAGAGAGCGAGACAGGGATTGATGAATATTTGGCGGACTTCGAAAGGCAATGTGCCCTGCACCAGATTCCCAACAGAGAGTGGCCCACGATATTGTCTGGGAAACTATCCGGGCGAGCCCTGGAAGCCTTTCGTACTCTGGGTGCTAAGGAAGTGACACAGTATGAGCTAGTTAAGGAGACACTGTTGCGACGGTACGCTGTAACTCCGGACACGTATCGCCGACAGTTATATACCCATATGGAATGGGCGCACCGAATGCGGAGAGCGGCAAATCACTGGCTGAGCGGAAGTAAAGCGGTGACTGGGGAGGAAATTTTACAATTGTTTCTCTTAGAACATTTTTATAATGGCATGGAACAGCAAGGGAAGGAATGGCTGCGAGACAGGCGGCCTTCTACCTTAGAAGAAGCAGCCAAATTGGCCGATGAACATTATGACTCCCGTCTTCACGAACCCATGAACTACCGAGCTCCAGCACGGGTCGAACCCAGAGAGGTTTACCGTGCACCCCCTCGTGCTGAATTCCGAGCCCCGGTGCCCACAGGGCCCGTCCGACACTCAGGACCACCCAATAACAGCTCTGAGCGTCACAGACCGACTTGCCACCGATGCAAGCAACCAGGGCATTTCATGGCTAGCTGCCCCCTTAATACGCACCAGACACCCAGGAATTACAATTACCCCTCTGGGTCCTATCGTCCGGCCCGGGCCCTCTGTGTTAACCAAGAGGCCCCTATGGAGGGATATGTGGGGCCGCTTCACGAGGCAGACCCTGTATATGCTGCCTCAGATAACCGCCAGCACCATCGGCAGAGGGTATGGCTCGAGGGGCGATCTACCGAGGGATTGCGAGACACAGGGGCTACTATCAGAGTCATTTGGTGCCAGAGCACAAGCGATCCGGACAGACTGTGGCCGTTAGAGTGGCGGGGGGGGATGTGTACAAAATTCCAACAGCTAAAGTGCATCTTGATTGGGGAGCGGGAAAGGGGGCTGTGAACGTGGGCCTAATGGATAATTTACCTGCCGAAGTACTACTGGGCAACGATTTGGGCCCCATGACTTCTGCCTATGCTCCAGTATGCAACAACGAGGCGGACCCAGTGACTACACGGGCCCAAGCCCGGACGGAGCGAGAGCTCTCACCAGTGCGGGAGACACAGGTAAGACCTACCCCGACCTTGCCTGACAGGTTAGGCCCCATACCCTGGGACACCCCAGATGCTTTCGAGGCAGAGTCTAAGACTGACCCGACCTTACAAAAGTACCGGGAACGAGCAGAGACCGGAGGGGGCGGGGCAGATAATGAAACATTCTTATGGGAAAAAGGGAAACTATACCGCTGGACAGAGAAAAGAGGACAGCGTAGGCGACAGCTGGTAGTGCCCCACAAATACCGTCAAGAAATCCTCAAAATAGGCCACGACATCCCCTTAGCAGGCCACCTAGCCGTTACCCGTACCCTACACCGCATTACTCACACGTTCTTTTGGCCAGGGGTGCACGCTGACGTTAGAACTTACTGTAACACCTGCGATGTGTGTCAACGAGTAGGAAGGCGAGGCGATCACCCTAAAGCCCAGCTAGTAAATATGCCCATTGTAGAGGAACCCTTCAGCCGGGTTGCTATTGACCTAGTGGGACCACTGGCTACCCCTAGTCCCTCCGGTAAGCGCTACATTCTTACCGTAGTGGACTACGCTACCAGGTACCCAGAGGCTGTCGCCCTATCCAACATACAAGTGGATACAGTAGCGAATGCACTAGTACAGGTGTTCTCCCGGGTAGGATTTCCAAAAGAAATCCTATCCGACCGAGGCACCCAATTTACGGCTGAATTAACCCAACAACTCTGGCAGGTTTGCAAAATTAAGTCCCTCCTGAGCTCCCCATACCACCCCCAGACGAACGGGCTGTGTGAGAGGTTCAATGGGACCCTCAAGCAAATGCTCAAGACGTTCACTCAGGAATACCGAGACTGGGAACGCTTCCTGCCGCACCTCCTATTTGCTTATCGGGAGGTGCCCCAGGAAACGACAGGGTTCTCTCCCTTCGAGTTGCTCTACGGAAGAAAGGTACGGGGACCCCTAAACCTGATCCGGGAGCACTGGGAGGGAGAGATGGAGGCTGACGGTGTCCCCATTGTGCCATACGTGCTGGAACTCAGGGACCGAATGGAGCAATTAGCCAAATCCGTGCGGGCTAATCTCCAGTTGGCCCAGAGAAGACAGAAAGTATGGTACGACCGGGGGGCCCGAAAGAGAATCTTCACCATAGGACAAAAGGTGTTAGTACTTAAGCCGGTGAAGACAGACAAATTGCAGGCGTCCTGGCAGGGTCCCTACCAGATCGTAGAGAAAAGGGGAGACACCACTTATGTGATAGCTAGCTGCCATGACAACAATCCTAGAAAGACATTCCATGTAAACATGCTCAAGGAATATTTTGAGCGACCAGAGAACGTGACGGCCGTATGTTGTTCCCCTCAGGAAGACCCCGACAGTTTACCCATTCCAGACCTATTAGAAAAGAGTCTCCCCACAGGTATAGTGGCGCAGGTTCAGATAGGGGACCGACTTAGCCCCACTGAAAGGGAGCAGCTCAACCAACTCCTCCAGTCCAAACACCTCACCTTCTCCCCGAAGCCAGGGTACACTACTTTAACCACCCACCAGGTAGATACTCCGGGACAAGCTCCCTTGCGCCAGGCTCCGTACCGAATCCCTGAAGCAGTTAGGACAGGAATGAAGAAGGAGATCGATGAGATGCTCCAGCTCAGGGTAATTGAGCCCTCCGATAGTCCATGGGCCTCCCCAGTTGTCTTGGTGCCCAAGAAAGATGGGACCACCCGGTTCTGTGTAGACTATCGGAGGCTCAATGAAAATACCGTGACGGACGCTTACCCTATGCCCAGGGTAGACGAGCTACTCGATCGTATAGCCAGGGGAAATTACCTGACCACTATTGACCTCTGCAAAGGTTACTGGCAGATTCCCCTGGCCCCGGAGGCTATCCCCAAGTCGGCATTCGTCACCCCATTCGGCTTATATCAGTTTAGGGTAATGCCGTTTGGGATGAAGAATGCCCCAGCTACATTCCAGCGCTTGGTGGATAGGCTCCTGGATGGCTTCCAGAGTTTTGCTTGCGCCTACCTGGACGACATAGCGATCCACAGTGAGTCCTGGGAGGACCACTTAGCTCATGTGGGAATGGTTCTGGATCAGATCCGGGCTGCTGGCCTGACTCTGAAGCCAGAAAAATGCCACTTTGGGATGGCCGAGGTACAGTACCTGGGTCACCGGGTGGGGTGTGGAAAGCAGCGACCAGAGCCGGCCAAAATAGAAGCTGTCACCAATTGGCCCACCCCCATCACTAAGACTCAGGTCCTAGCCTTCCTGGGCACGGCAGGGTACTATAGACGGTTTGTACCAGACTACAGCACACTTGCCAAACCCCTGACTGACTTGACCAAGAAGAACTTACCTCGACAGGTCCTGTGGTCTCCCCACTGTGAAACGGCTTTCCAGGCTCTCAAAAATGCTCTAATTAACGCTCCTGTCTTGGCGGCCCCAGCCCTTAACAAACGTTTTATCGTCCATACAGACGCTTCCATGTTCGGGCTGGGAGCTGTCCTCAGCCAAGTAGGCGAAGATGGAGGGGAGCATCCAGTTGCCTACATCAGCCGGAAGCTCCTGCCCCGCGAAGTCAGCTATGCAGCGGTCGAAAAGGAGTGTTTGGCTTTGGTGTGGGCATTAAAGAAATTGACTCCCTATTTATATGGGCAGGAGTTCACTCTGGTCACCGACCATAACCCGTTGGTGTGGCTGAACCGGGTCTCTGGAGATAACGGCAGGCTATTACGTTGGAGCTTATCATTGCAACCCTTCAATTTCACCATTACTTACAGACCTGGGAAACAGAATGGCAACGCCGACGGGTTGTCCAGACAAACAGACCTCAGCCCCGCATAACCAGCGGTCTGGACAGCCTTAGTCTGCCCCGAAAAGGGGTCAGACCGTGTCTGCCAGAGTGTTCCACAGAAAGGGAGCACTGTTACAGAAGCATTAGTTATTTTGTTGTGAAGAGCTTATTTCCCAGCAGCAATGCCTGAACCAGCAAGCCAGCGCCTAAGAAGGGCTCCAAGAAAACCGTAACAAGTATCATTTCATAAAGAGTTAACTCTTTTTTTTCAGCTTTTAGAAACTATTGCCTAAATACACATTTTTGCTGGCCTCAGCTCTAAGTTTAGGGATAACCAATCCCATTGTCTAATCACCTCTGGAGCCAGACTGCTAATTGATAAGATGAACTTGTAAACTTGTTATCTTAAGTACTGTAATCCTATTGTGGCCTGTCAAAGGACAGTGCTCTCTATCTAAATGTGTGATGGGGGATTTTGTGCTTCCCCCCCCTCTCCCCCTGGGAGTGCCCTGTGTGCATGTAACCTTAATAAAAAGCAGGCTGGGCATCCCAGTGCTGAGTTCTTGTTTGACCCTCAATCGCAGCGTTGACTCGTTTTTGTGGGCAGAAGGGTATCCTAGCTGTACTACAGCTAAGGGAGATTATTCTATATTTGCGAGACTCATATAGAATACTATGGAAAGCAGCTTCTCCCCTCTTTAGCAATAGGGATCCAGGCTACTAAGCGGTCCATCTCTCAGCGAGACTAAGGGTAACCGTAACAGATGTGTTCAGCCTACCTGTTGCCAGGGTACATTTGGATTGGGGAGTGGGCGCTAGACCTGTGAATGTGGGGGTCAAGAAGGACTTACCTGCTGATGTTCTTCTTGGAAATGACTTGGCCCCCCTTGTTTCTGCCTACGCTCCTTAGGGTCCCGCTGATGTTAACCCTGTGACTACCCATGCCCAGATCCGTGCAGCAGAGACTGACCCACCTGCTGCTAAGCCCCAGGACGCTGAGCTCAGTAAATCTCTATCCGCTATTGATATGTGGAGGTCCCGTTACAATGCGCTGATGAAGGAGAAGAGGAGCGCAGAGGAAAAAGCACGTTTAGAACGTGAATCTCTGCTAGACAAGCTGCACCGACAGACTGCAGAAAACACCAGCTTGAGAGTGGGACATGAAACCTTAAAGACAAACTTAGCGACACTTGAGGAGAAGCTGACGCTGGCTCATAGTGAGGTGCAGCAACTCAAGGGCACCCTATGTCAGTATGAAGGGATTGTGGATACCTATAAAGAGCAGGTACAGAAAACTCGTAAAGAAGCTGATGGGATTTTGAAGGACTGCTTGGCCCTAGTCTGGGCACTGAGGAAGTTGAACCCTTGTTTGTATGGACAGGAATTCTCTCTCATAACGGGAATACAGATGGATTGTCCTGGCAAATTGACATGCCTACCACCTCCTAGTCCGGTCATCCCCAGGTTGACCCGCAAAAGGGTCAAGCCGGGTCTGCCGGAGTGTTCCACAAGGGGGGAGCTATGTGACAGACCCTTCTGTCAGGACTGAAGGAGTTAACTGTGTTTAGCTTTAAGAAACTATTTTCTAAACACAAGTTGCTGGCTCCAACCATAATTTAGTTAGTGATAAGAATTCCATTGTTTAATCACCCTCAGAGAGAAAACGCCTAAGTGATAAGAAGAGCCAAGAGTGTCTTGTGGTTGAAGTGTTTAAGTAAGGTAATTCTATTGTATCATGTCAAAGGGCTTGTTCCCTCCATGTAATGTACAACAGTCTTTCAACCCCCATCTGGGGGGGGGGCAGACCTGCATAAATACTAGGTGTGACAGACCCTTCTGTCAGGACTGAAGGAGTTAATTGTGTTTAGCTAAGAAACTAATTTCTAAAGACAGAGTTGCTGGCTCCAGCTATAATCTAATTAGTGCTAAGCATTCTATTGTTTGATCACCTCCAGAGAGAAAATGCCTAAGTGATAAGAAGGGCCAAGAGTGTCTTGTGGTTGAAGTGTTTAAGTAATATAATTCTATTGTATCATGTCAAAGGGCTTGTTCCCTCCATGTAATGTACAACAGTCTTTCAACCCCCATCTGGGGGGGGGGGTGTCAAACCTGTATAAATACTAGGCATCTAGCCTTTAATAAATGTCATTCTGTTTTAAACCTGAAAACTGGCTTGGTTGTGAATTGCTGATTCCCTATGCAGGACATTGTTCATCTGGTATTAACCTTGGTATCCTGTTGGTACCGTAACAATTGGTGGCAAGCGACGGAATGAACCTTATCGCCCAGAAGAGCAACTACACAAGCCAGTAACCTCAGGAAGAGGGGGATTATTACAATACTGACTAAGATGGAAAAGAGAAAAGTAAATTTTGCAGCTTTTAAAAACTTCCTGGAAACAGAAGGAGAGATTGATGGGTACCTTGCGGATTTTGAGAGGCAATGTGCACTACACAAGGTACCCGCAGAGGACTGGGTCACGATATTATCTGGAAAATTATCCGGCCGGGCCAGAGAGGCTTTTCGGGTCATTCCAGATGAGGAAGTCAGGGATTATAATACGGTAAAAGAGGCTCTGCTCTCCAGGTATGTGGTTACACCGGAGGCATACCGGAGGCGGTTCAGAGACACTGTTAAATTAGCTGGAGATTCCTACCTTGAGTGGGCATGTAAGGTGCACTGCACAGCAGCTCACTGGATAGCGGGGTGCCAAGCCATATCTGGGGAAGAGGTGCTGCAGCTATTCCTGTTGGAACATTGCTTCGACAAGTTACCCGCAGGAGTTCGAGAGTGGGTTCGGGACCGTAAACCCTCCACCCTGCAGGAAGCGGCTCGCTTGGCAGATGAGTATACGGATGCCCGCAAACTGGACACTGCTACCACTAAGCCCCCTGCTAGAGTGGAGTACAGACCCCCAGTCACCCCAGCAGCTGCCAGTTACCAAACCCCGGCGCACCGCTATACCACACGGCCTCCGGCCACGAACTACCCTCAGAGAGCCTGGTTCAATTTGCGGGGCTACTCACAACCGATTCGATGCTTTGGATGTAAGCAACTAGGGCACAAAAGACCAGAGTGTCCCCTAAACGCAGCGAACCAAGCGCAGTCCTGGAGAAGACCTGCCGGCGGAATCCCACGTAATCCTCAGCCTGCGGCCCGCTACGTAGAGGCGCAAGAATGCTGGAGCATCCTACATGAGGCAGACCTTGTGCAAGCTGCCCACCGGAATAACCGGCAACTGGTTAAAGTGAATGGGAAGAAGGTCAGTGGTCTACGGGATACTGGTGCTACCATGACCTTGCTTCAAAAGAACTTGGTGTCTAAGAAACAGTACACTGGAGACACTGTGGCTGTGAGGGTAGCAAGGGGCGATGTGTTCAGCCTACCTGTTGCCAGGGTACATTTGGATTGGGGAGTGGGCGCTAGACCTGTGAATGTGGGGGTCAAGAAGGACTTACCTGCTGATGTTCTTCTTGGAAATGACTTGGCCCCCCTTGTTTCTGCCTACGCTCCTATGGGTCCCGCTGATGTTAACTCTGTGACTACCCGTGCCCAGATCCGTGCAGCAGAGACTGACCCACCTGCTGCTAAGCCCCAGGACGCTGAGCTCAGTAAATCTCTATCCGCTATTGATATGTGGAGGTCCCGTTACAATGCGCTGATGAAGGAGAAGAGGAGCGCAGAGGAAAAAGCACGTTTAGAATGTGAATCTCTGCTAGACAAGCTGCACCGACAGACTGCAGAAAACACCAGCTTGAGAGTGGGACATGAAACCTTAAAGACAAACTTAGCGACACTTGAGGAGAAGCTGACGCTGGCTCATAGTGAGGTGCAGCAACTCAAGGGCACCCTATGTCAGTATGAAGGGATTGTGGATATCTATAAAGAGCAGGTACAGAAAACTCGTAAAGAAGCTGATGGGATTTTGAAGGACTGTTTAGCCCTAGTCTGGGCACTGAGGAAGTTGAACCCTTCTTTGTATGGACAGGAATTCTCTCTCATAACGGGAATACAGATGGATTGTCCTGGCAAACTGACATGCCTACCACCTCCTAGTCCGGTCATCCCCAGGTTGACCCGCCAAAGGGTCAAGCCGGGTCTGCCGGAGTGTTCCACAAGGGGGGAGATATGTGACAGACCCTTCTGTCAGGACTGAAGGAGTTAATTGTGTTTAGCTAAGAAACTAATTTCTAAAGACAGAGTTGCTGGCTCCAGCTATAATCTAATTAGTGCTAAGCATTCTATTGTTTGATCACCTCCAGAGAGAAAACGCCTAAGTGATAAGAAGGGCCAAGAGTGTCTTGTGGTTGAAGTGTTTAAGTAATATAATTCTATTGTATCATGTCAAAGGGCTTGTTCCCTCCATGTAATGTACAACAGTCTTTCAACCCCCATCTGGGGGGGGGGGGGGGGGTGTCAAACCTGTATAAATACTAGGCATCTAGCCTTTAATAAATGTCATTCTGTTTTAAACCTGAAAACTGGCTTGGTTGTGAATTGCTGATTCCCTATGCAGGACATTGTTCATCTGGTATTAACCTTGGTATCCTGTTGGTACCGTAACACTAGGCATAGCCTTTAATAAATGTCATTCTGTTTAAACCTGAAAACTGGCTGGTCAGCTGTAATCACTAGTGACAGATACACGATCAGTATATTAGTATTTAGCTGTCTGTATCCTTATAGGAAGAGCACGGTCAGCTGTAATCACTAGTGACAGATACACGATCAGTATATCAGTATTTAGCTGTCAGTATCCTTATAGGAAGCGCATGGTCAGCTGTAATCACTAGTGACAGATACACGATCAGTATATTAGTATTTAGCTATCAGTATCTGTTACAGAAGCATTAGTTATTTTGTTGTGAAGAGCTTATTTCCCAGCAGCAATGCCTGAACCAGCCAAGCCAGCGCCTAAGAAGGGCTCCAAGAAAACCGTAACAAGTATCATTTCATAAAGAGTTAACTTTTTTTTTCAGCTTTTAGAAACTATTGTCTAATCACCTCTGGAGCCAGACTGCTAATTGATAAGATGAACTTGTAAACTTGTTATCTTAAGTACTGTAATCCTATTGTGGCCTGTCAAAGGACAGTGCTCTCTATCTAAATGTGTGATGGGGGATTTTGTGCTTCCCCCCCTCTCCCCCTGGGAGTGCCCTGTGTGCATGTAACCTTAATAAAAAGCAGGCTGGGCATCCCAGTCCTGAGTTCTTGTTTGACCCTCAATCGCAGCGTTGACTCGTTTTTGTGGGCAGAAGGGTATCCTAGCTGTACTGCAGCTAAGGGAGATTATTCTATATTTGCGAGACTCATATAGAATACTATGGAAAGCAGCTTCTCCCCTCTTTAGCAATAGGGATCCAGGCTACTAAGCGGTCCATCTCTCAGCGAGACTAAGGGTAACCGTAACATTTGGCGGCAGCGGCGGGATTTTCCTGGATTTCCTAGGAGAGGTACAGAACGGATGGAGAGCGCTTACGAAAAATTGAAGCGTACAACCCTAAAGGATTTACTTGAAAGCAGAGGGGGGTACGCCAGCAACCGGCCGAGGAGAGAGCTGATCGCAGAATTGACCGAACTGGATCAGAGCTTCACAATGGCGGAAACACCGACCACGATTAGTGACGAAAAAACCAGGATTGTTCGGGAAAGGCTCTCATTATACGGGCCGAACCCCTCCATGGAATTGGTACAGCAGTTGATGGCGGAGGCGGACGAGGATATACGAGAGACTCGAGCCCACGAACTCAACCTAGCGAACGCACACCGCAATGCTGAAGCCCCGCAGGTAATCATCCCTGTCGAAAATGCTGGGAGGCCCAAGATACCCTATGCGGCATTTCGACCCTTCCTAGAGAGCGAGACAGGGATTGATGAATATTTGGCGGACTTCGAAAGGCAATGTGCCCTGCACCAGATTCCCAACAGAGAGTGGCCCACGATATTGTCTGGGAAACTATCCGGGCGAGCCCTGGAAGCCTTTCGTACTCTGGGTGCTGAGGAAGTGACACAGTATGAGCTAGTTAAGGAGACACTGTTGCGACGGTACGCTGTAACTCCGGACACGTATCGCCGACAGTTTCGGGGCACGAAAAAGAAGCCTAACGATACCCATATGGAATGGGCGCACCGAATGCGGAGAGCGGCAAATCACTGGCTGAGCGGAAGTAAAGCGGTGACTGGTGAGGAAATTTTACAATTGTTTCTCTTAGAACATTTTTATAATGGCATGGAACAGCAAGGGAAGGAATGGCTGCGAGTCAGGCGGCCTTCTACCTTAGAAGAAGCAGCCAAATTGGCCGATGAACATTATGACTCCCGTCTTCACGAACCCATGAACTACCGAGCTCCAGCACGGGTCGAACCCAGAGAGGTTTACCGTGCACCCCCTCGTGCTGAATTCCGAGCCCCGGTGCCCACAGGGCCCGTCCGACACTCAGGACCACACAATAACAGCTCTGAGCGTCCCAGACCGACTTGCCACCGATGCAAGCAACCAGGGCATTTCATGGCTAGCTGCCCCCTTAATACGCACCAGACACCCAGGAATTACAATTACCCCTCTGGGTCCTATCGTCCGGCCCGGGCCCTCTGTGTTAACCAAGAGGCCCCTATGGAGGGATATGTGGGGCCGCTTCACGAGGTGGACCCTGTATATGCTGCCTCAGATAACCGCCAGCACCATCGGCAGAAGGTATGGCTCGAGGGGCGATCTACAGAGGGATTGAGAGACACAGGGGCTACTATCACGCTGGTACAGAGTCATTTGGTGCCAGAGCACAAGCGATCCGGACAGACTGTGGCCGTTAGAGTGGCGGGGGGGGATGTGTACAAAATTCCAACAGCTCAAGTGCATCTTGATTGGGGAGCGGGAAAGGGGGCTGTGAACGTGGGCATAATGGATAATTTACCTGCCGAAGTACTACTGGGCAACGATTTGGGCCCCATGACTTCTGCCTATGCTCCAGTATGCAACAACGAGGCGGACCCAGTGACTACACGGGCCCAAGCCCGGATGGAGCGAGAGCTCTCACCAGTGCGGGAGACACAGGTAAGACCTACCCCGACCTTGCCTGACATGTTAGGCCCCATACCCTGGGACACCCCAGATGCTTTCGAGACAGAGTCTAAGACTGACCCGACTTTACAAAAGTACCGGGAACGAGCAGAGACCGGAGGGGGCGGGGCAGATAACGAAACATTCTTATGGGAAAAAGGGAAAATATACCGCTGGACAGAGAAAAGGGGACAGCGTAGGCGACAGCTGGTAGTGCCCCACAAATACCGTCAAGAAATCCTCAAGATAGGCCATGACATCCCCTTAGCAGGCCACCTAGCCGTAACCCGTACCCTACACCGCATTACTCACACGTTCTTTTGGCCAGGGGTGCACGCTGACGTTAGAACTTACTGTAACACCTGCGATGTGTGTCAACGAGTAGGAAGGCGAGGCGATCACCCTAAAGCCCATCTAGTAAATATGCCCATTGTAGAGGAACCCTTCAGCCGGGTTGCTATTGACCTAGTGGGACCACTGGCTACCCCTAGTCCCTCCGGTAAGCGCTACATTCTTACCGTAGTGGACTACGCTACCAGGTACCCAGAGGCTGTCGCCCTATCCAACATACAAGCGGATACGGTAGCGAATGCACTAGTACAGGTGTTCTCCCGGGTAGGATTTCCAAAAGAAATCCTATCCGACCGAGGCACCCAATTTACGGCTGAATTGACCCAACAACTCTGGCAGGTTTGCAAAATTAAGTCCCTCCTGAGCTCCCCATACCACCCCCAGACGAACGGGCTGTGTGAGAGGTTCAATGGGACCCTCAAGCAAATGCTCAAGACGTTCACTCAGGAATACCGAGACTGGGAACGCTTCCTGCCGCACCTCCTATTTGCTTATCGGGAGGTGCCCCAGGAAACGACAGGGTTCTCTCCCTTCGAGTTGCTCTACGGAAGAAAGGTACGGGGACCCCTAAACCTGATCCGGGAGCACTGGGAGGGAGAGATGGAGGCTGACGGTGTCCCCATTGTGCCATACGTGCTGGAACTCAGGGACCGAATGGAGCAATTAGCCAAATCCGTGCGGGCTAATATCCAGTTGGCCCAGAGAAGACAGAAAGTATGGTACGATCGGGGGGCCCGAAAGAGAATCTTCACCATAGGACAAAAGGTGTTAGTACTTAAGCCGGTGAAGACAGACAAATTGCAGGCGTCCTGGCAGGGTCCCTACCAGATCGTAGAGAAAAGGGGAGACACCACTTATGTGATAGCTAGCTGCCATGACAACAATCTTAGAAAGACATTCCATGTAAACATGCTCAAGGAATATTTTGAGCGACCAGAGAACGTGACGGCCGTATGTTGTTCCCCTCAGGAAGACCCCGACAGTCTACCCATTCCAGACCTATTAGAAAAGAGTCTCCCCACAGGTATAGTGGCTCAGGTTCAGATAGGAGACCGACTTAGCCCCACTGAAAGGGAGCAGCTCAGCCAACTCCTCCAGTCCAAACACCTCACCTTCTCCCCGAAGCCAGGGTACACTACTTTAACCACCCACCAGGTAGATACTCCGGGACAAGCTCCCTTGCGCCAGGCTCCGTACCGAATCCCCGAAGCAGTTAGGACAGGAATGAAGAAGGAGATCGATGAGATGCTCCAGCTCAGGGTAATTGAGCCCTCCGATAGTCCCTGGGCCTCCCCAGTTGTCTTGGTGCCCAAGAAAGATGGGACCACCCGGTTCTGCGTAGACTATCGGAGGCTCAATGAAAAAACCGTGACGGACGCTTACCCTATGCCCAGGGTAGACGAGCTACTCGATCGTATAGCCAGGGGAAATTACCTGACCACTATTGACCTCTGCAAAGGTTACTGGCAGATTCCCCTGGCCTCGGAGGCTATCCCCAAGTCGGCATTCGTCACCCCATTCGGCTTATATCAGTTTAGGGTAATGCCGTTTGGGATGAAGAATGCCCCAGCTACATTCCAGCGCTTGGTGGATAGGCTCCTGGATGGCTTCCAGAGTTTTGCTTGCGCCTACCTGGACGACATAGCGATCCACAGTGAGTCCTGGGAGGACCACTTAGCTCATGTAGGAATGGTTCTGGATCAGATCCGGGCTGCTGGCCTGACTCTGAAGCCAGAAAAATGCCACTTTGGGATGGCCGAGGTACAGTACCTGGGTCACCGGGTGGGGTGTGGAAAGCAGCGACCAGAGCCGGCCAAGATAGAAGCTGTCGCCAATTGGCCCACCCCCATCACTAAGACTCAGGTCCTAGCCTTCCTGGGCACGGCAGGGTACTATAGACGGTTCGTACCAGACTACAGCACACTTGCCAAACCCCTGACTGACTTGACCAAGAAGAACTTACCTCGACAGGTCCTGTGGTCTCCCCACTGTGAAATGGCTTTCCAGGCTCTCAAAAATGCTCTAATTAACGCTCCTGTCTTGGCGGCCCCAGCCCTTAACAAACGTTTTATCGTCCATACAGATGCTTCCATGTTCGGGCTGGGAGCCGTCCTCAGCCAAGTAGGCGAAGATGGAGGGGAGCATCCAGTTGCCTACATCAGCCGGAAGCTCCTGCCCCGCGAAGTCAGCTATGCAGCGGTCGAAAAGGAGTGTTTGGCTTTGGTGTGGGCATTAAAGAAATTGACTCCCTATTTATATGGTCAGGAGTTCACCCTGGTCACCGACCATAACCCGTTGGTGTGGCTGAACCGGGTCTCTGGAGATAACGGCAGGCTATTACGTTGGAGCTTATCGTTGCAACCCTTCAATTTCACCATTACTTACAGACCTGGGAAACAGAATGGCAACGCCGACGGGTTGTCCAGACAAACCGACCTCAGCCCCGCATAACCAGCGGTCTGGACAGCCTTAGTCTGCCCCGAAAAGGGGTCAGACCGTGTCTGCCAGAGTGTTCCACAGAAAGGGAGCACTGTTACAGAAGCATTAGTTATTTTGTTGTGAAGAGCTTATTTCCCAGCAGCAATGCCTGAACCAGCCAAGCCAGCGCCTAAGAAGGGCTCCAAGAAAACCGTAACAAGTATCATTTCATAAAGAGTTAACTTTTTTTTCAGCTTTTAGAAACTATTGTCTAATCACCTCTGGAGCCAGACTGCTAATTGATAAGATGAACTTGTAAACTTGTTATCTTAAGTACTGTAATCCTATTGTGGCCTGTCAAAGGACAGTGCTCTCTATCTAAATGTGTGATGGGGGATTTTGTGCTTCCCCCCCTCTCCCCCTGGGAGTGCCCTGTGTGCATGTAACCTTAATAAAAAGCAGGCTGGGCATCCCAGTCCTGAGTTCTTGTTTGACCCTCAATCGCAGCGTTGACTCGTTTTTGTGGGCAGAAGGGTATCCTAGCTGTACTGCAGCTAAGGGAGATTATTCTATATTTGCGAGACTCATATAGAATACTATGGAAAGCAGCTTCTCCCCTCTTTAGCAATAGGGATCCAGGCTACTAAGCGGTCCATCTCTCAGCGAGACTAAGGGTAACCGTAACAGTATCTGTGACAGACCCTTCTGTCAGGACTGAAGGAGTTAATTGTGTTTAGCTAAGAAACTAATTTCTAAAGACAGAGTTGCTGGCTCCAGCTATAATCTAATTAGTGCTAAGCATTCTATTGTTTGATCACCTCCAGAGAGAAAACGCCTAAGTGATAAGAAGGGCCAAGAGTGTCTTGTGGTTGAAGTGTTTAAGTAATATAATTCTATTGTATCATGTCAAAGGGCTTGTTCCCTCCATGTAATGTACAAGAGTCTTTCAACCCCCCCATCTGGGGTCAAACCTGTATAAATACTAGGCATCTAGCCTTTAATAAATGTCATTCTGTTTTAAACCTGAAAACTGGCTTGGTTGTGAATTGCTGATTCCCTATGCAGGACATTGTTCATCTGGTATTAACCTTGGTATCCTGTTGGTACCGTAACAATTGGTGGCAAGCGACGGAATGAACCTTATCGCCCAGAAGAGCAACTACACAAGCCAGTAACCTCAGGAAGAGGGGGATTATTACAATACTGACTAAGATGGAAAAGAGAAAAGTAAATTTTGCAGCTTTTAAAAACTTCCTGGAAACAGAAGGAGAGATTGATGGGTACCTTGCGGATTTTGAGAGGCAATGTGCACTACACAAGGTACCCGCAGAGGACTGGGTCATGATATTATCCGGAAAATTATCCGGCCGGGCCAGAGAGGCTTTTCGGGCCATTCCAGATGAGGAAGTCAGGGATTATAATACGGTAAAAGAGGCTCTGCTCTCCAGGTATGCGGTGACACCGGAGGCATACCGGAGGCGGTTCAGAGACACTGTTAAATTAGCTGGAGATTCCTACCTTGAGTGGGCATGTAAGGTGCACCGCACAGCAGCTCACTGGATAGCGGGGTGCCAAGCCATATCTGGGGAAGAGGTGCTGCAGCTATTCCTGTTGGA